>NC_079193.1:86722953-87000453 GCF_029499605.1 Hyla sarda | reverse complement strand
GCAACCAACCAGATTGCTTTAATTTTTCACAGGTCTCTTTAAAAATAAAAGAATCAACCTGATTGGTTGCTATGGGCCTGGTGTAAATATATCGGGCGAATACAGATATTTCTCTTGCAATCTATTTATAAAATGTAATTGGGTCACCCTAAATTTGATAACATTTCTGGGTACTGTAGTCCACCCATTACTCTGGTTGCCCGTCTTTGAACCCTCTCCAGCTCCACTATATATTTCTTGTACACTGGTGCCCAGTACTGTACACAGTATTCTATGTGTGGTCTGACTAGTGATTTGTACAGCGGCAGAATTATGTGAAGGGCATCTATATCACTTACGATGCAGCCCATAATTCTGACTTGCCTTGGTAGCCATTGCCCGCTTAGTCAAGGGGTACAGTGGTGACTCCCCTCATCTACTAATTAGTTATGTGGCTTAATTGCTTTCTTTTTTTTAATTTATTGCCCCATTCCATTTTTATTATCAACATTGGTTTCCTATTGTTTTTTATTCCCACAGAAAATGTACATTTTGCTGTATAAACTTAGTCACTGTTGGCAAAAAAATATATATATTATAATATATATATATATATATATATATATATATATATATATATATGTACATAATAAAGGTGATTTAATATCTCATGTCAGCATCACAACGTTTCAACTCCTCCTGGAGCCATTTTCAAGCTTGCTTGAAAATGGCTCCAGGAGGAGTTGAAACGTTGTAATGCTGACATGAGATATTAAATCACCTTTTTTGTTGGAGTGCTGCGCCTGTTTCTGGTTCTTATCTATGGATGGACTCTGATGAAGTCCTGTGGGACACTGGCACCTTTTTTGCATATTGGACTGAATAAGTAGTGCTGCTTTTTTCTGGAAAAAAAAATATAAAAAAAATATATATATATGTATAGATCAAAAACGATTTTTGCAACACTACTTGCCAATCCAATGTGTTGGGTGCCAAGCGCCCATGACCTGATTAATAGATATCCACAAAATCAATGGCAAAGCACTCCAAATATCAGAACAAACATGCAAAATGTATGGTGTCATGTTCTCAAGGCAGCAACGTTTCAGCCTCTCCATGAAGCCTTTATCAAGCATGCTCGATAAAGCTTCATGGAGAAGCTGAAACGTTGCTGCCTTGAGAAATGACAATAAATTTAGCATGTTTGATCTGGAATTTGGAGTGCGTTGCCATAGATTTTTGTGGATATATATAATAATTTTTATAATATATACATACTTCTACACAAATGCACCCTCCAAAGCTGTATTCACATCCCCCCCCCCCCCATAAACACAAGTGTCAGGTCTCATACACAAGTCACTTGCATGGACCCTGTATCACAGGATATTGATAGACAACATTCGGACCATCCTGTCATGTTTTTTTGAGGCTCTCCTAACGGAAACATTGCTATCTGTATAGTATGGTGTGAGGTGGGCCTTTTAGCTATGGAGAAGCACAACAAATGACATTATAACCAGACTCATTGAAGGATTTAACTTTATTTAAAATAAGATTAAAGAAAGGTTAAAAACAAGTTACAACTTTGATAACTTATTCATGTTAAATGAAAAACAAATGAAAGGTAGAATTCTGAGAAAGATTTAGTATCCGTAGATGCATTTTAATGAGAAGCTGCATGGGACTATAAGCCATCCAGATTACAGACACTTCCTACGACTGATCATTTATTATAATTAGTTTACTGGGTGCAACCAATGCATTCTGCCTAGTACTTAGGATACATTCACACATACTGTATATGCTGCAGATCTGACGCTGTCTTCAACTATCTATTCGTATTGACTTAACAGCATGAAATGTGCAGCAGATCTGGTACGTCTACATAGGTGTACATCTGGCCACGGTTTTGTGTTCCTGGAACGGCTGAATGTCCCAGCTGGACCGCGGGTCTAATGACCGACAGCTCCAGAATGGTCTGTGAGGCTATGTTCACATGGCAGAAATTCCATTCAGCAAAACTTGCCGAACAGAACTGCAAGATTCTAAACACAGAATTCTTCCGAAATTCAAGCTCCATTGAGTTCAATGGGATTCCACCCGCAAATTCAGCAAAAAGTTAAGACAGCTCTTTTTGCAGTATGCTGAATTTCCACTGTGCAAATGGGACAGCTGAATCCCATTAAAGGGGTACTCCGCTGGAAAACATTTTTTTTTTTTTTTTTTTTATGAACTGGCACCAGAAAGTTCAAACAGATTTATAAATTACTTCCAGTACTTATCAGCTGCTGTGTGCTCCACAGAAAGTAATTTTCTTTTTGCATTTCCTTACTGTCTGACCACAATGCTCTCTGCTGACACCTCTGTCCACTTTAGGAACTGTCCAGAGTAGGAGCAAATCCCCATAGCAAACCTATCCTGATCTGAACAGTTCCTGACATAGTCTGACCACAGTGCTCTTTGCTGACACCTCTGTCTAAGTAAATTCAAAAAGAAAAGAACTTCCTGTGGAGCATATAGCAGCTCATAAGTACTGGAAGAATTAAGATTTTTTTAATATAAGTAATTTACAAATTTGTTTAACTTTCTGGCAACAAATATATATATATATATATATATATATATATATATATATATATATATTTTTTTTTTATTATTATTATTTATTTATTTCAGTGGAGTACCCTTTAAACATAATGGGCTTTACATTTTGGCAGAATTCCGGGCTGAACATGGCCTGAAACTGATATTTTAGGTCTCTACTCACCAGAGCCCGGGACTTGCGGGCGTAATATGGACGCAAAGATGCGGCTATATTGAGAGTGTGTGAAACTGGCCATAATGGGAATCCACACGGTGACTGAAATGCTGCAGGTTTTACCGCTGGATTTGTTTGGGTAAAATTCACTGATCATAGAAAAAAATCACATTCACATGCGGTGGAATGCAGCGTGTGGACTTGACCCTATAGTACCATGGTCTCCAAACTGTGGACCTTCCCCTCTTGCAAAACTACAACTCCCAGCATGCCCGGACAGCCGTTGGCTGTCCGGGCATGCAAGGAGTTGTAGTTTTGCAACAACTGGAGGGCCACACTTTGGAGACACCTGCTATAGACTTATTCAAAGATATTCATAACAAACTGTGCAAAGTTAAACATTCCTATATACATTGCAACCAATCATATGCCTGCTTTAACTACGGTACTACAAACCTGAAGCTGCAATCTAATTGGTTATTATGAATATTTATACAATAATTTTTTTTTGTCCCTCAAAATGTGCATGTAGTGTACAGAAAGGTGACTTTGTCCTTCAGGAGTCACAGCTTAAAGTTTCACTTGCTGTTAAAGTGAACCAGTCACATATAAACTACACACTAAGATGCAGCTATTGCGTAAATCCAAAGGTATTCTTATGGAAACTAAGTCATCAGGGTGAAGCCTTCCAGGGAGTCTACAATATGGCTGCGTACGCGTTGGAGTCTTGCATGCTGTTATCAGGAAGCTGCTCATATTTTTTTTCGCAATCTTTTCAAACAACTGGTTGCCTGTGTGCAAGGGAAAGAGCGCCAATGTGACAACTGTAGGAGTTCAAGGGCGAACTGAAGTATCACAGCCTGAGCCAAACCGGAAAATGTGGGGCTACAAAAAGAGCATTAGACAGAGGAGGGGGTGGGGATATAATGCTTTACACCAAAAAACTGGCTTAAATATTTTTATGCAAATGTAAAAAAATAAAAAAAAGTAACTTTTGTGTCGGTTTTCCAGTTAGCATTGATAAATTAACCCCCCCCCCCCCAATGTGTATGCAGCCAGTGCAGTGGAGTAAGGGGTTGTCTGCTCTATTCTAATATCTGCGTGATGTTGCCGTCACATCGTGCAGCTATTTGTCTTCTCCTCCAAGTGTGGTTACGCCAGCATGCAAGAAAGCAACTGGCACCAACTATAGACTCAGAAGGTATACTTCCCAGACGTGCATGGGGTGGAAGTGAGCGCCGGGGAGCAGAACAGGTAAGACGTTTTCTTCTTCCTGGATATATCCTTTAAAAGGTATCTTGGATAAGGTTACGTGGACCATGTGTATTGCCAAGAAAACTCAATCACAACAAAAAAAATACTTAACACAAAATCAAATAATACAAGACATGCAGTGTTCTACCACCAGGAATCTTCGCCAGACCATGGAAAGAAAAGTGCAGGACGTGACTTTGCTTTGTGCATTGAACAGCTAAAACAGAATGCGATCTCTCAATAGAGGTCTGATACATACAGGAGAAACCCCTCTACCAGAATAAACATCACAGGGAGTTAACAGTTTATTTCAGCTCTTTCTAGTTTTTAAAGTGAACTTCTCACCGCTACAATTCAAAACACCGCAAAGCTAAAGAGACTTAGTTTTCAAAATTCAGGACATTGCCATCAAAATGGGTCTGCACATGCTGCTCGAACGCCTTCTGGTCATACTCCAGGGGGAACTGCTCATTGCACATTGGGCACACCTTCCAGTGACTCTCCACATGCTCTTCAAACTGACTCTGATTGTAGTTGGGAGGAAATACCATGGTGCATAGAGGGCATTTCTTATGTATTGTGTATCTGAAAAGAAGTCATACAACATCATAAGAATAGAAACCATTTAACAATGCAAATAACTATACAGCATTGCAGTTGTTTGCCAGAGGCATTGTTAAAAACTTTTCATATATTGCAGGACTCCTTATAATATGACATTTCACAATATACACCGGTTCAAAAAAATTTTAATTTTCACCTGAAATTCAAGCTCAAAATAGCCACCACTAGGGGTCGCCTGTCTTTTAGCCAGACAGACTAGTCTAGATTTTACAGCATGCTGGATACCGGCCGTAAAGCATACCGGTATCCAGTATAGGAGATTTCTATTGTGTATGCAAAACTACAGATAAAGGATGTGTGGACATGCTGGGAGCTGTAGTTTTAAAACAGCTGGAGGCAACACTGCTCTAACACAGTTATTTACAAACATTGCAGCTTCAGTTGTTACTAAACTACAACTCCCAGCATGCTGAAATAGTCAAAGCTTTCTCAGACTCCTGAATGACAAAGAAATTGATCAGACATTCAGGAGTCTGTGAAAGATGAATGACACACATAGTGACCGCTATGCTGATTAGCATCCAGCTTTACTAGAAGATAAAACAGATAAAAGTACAGCATATTCATGAATACATGTTCTATCTAAAAAATCCTTGCACTAATTTTATAAAGATCTATTCTTATATTTATACATTTTATCCTGTTATGAATTCACCATAATGTCTTCTGATTACTGCAGGCAAGCTCCAAGTATCTTCCTCTGACACATGACACCGCATAAAACCAGAGAGGAAAGGGTTACAGAGTAGAGAGTACTGATTGGCTGACTGCCCAGGCTTGCTCCTGTGAGGGAGACAGACTGACACGCCCCCTCCAGCCTGCACAATGAAAAAGTAACTCACCAGCAGATAAATGCTTATATCTCTGGATATATAGGACCGAGACACATAAAAAGTATATGCACATGATCAGGATTGGGTCCTGAGTAACATATCACTTGTTTTCTTTTTTTTGCACTATGACAGGCACGCTTTAAATGAGCTATGTGGTGCAAAAAAGCTTATCCCCTATACAAAGGATAGGGGACAAGTGTCTGATCCCGAGGGGTCCTACCACTTGGATCCCCCACGATCTAATGCATGGCACCCTGGCTCTCCTCCCCAGGAACAGAGCTTGTCGACCACCGCACAAAACAGAGGTCAACAGGTCCCCTCCATGTATCTCTATGGGAGAGCCTGAGATACCCAAACGCTGTAGCTCCGGCTCTCCTATAGAGATGCATGAAGCGTGCATGTCATCCACGTGATTCATGTGCTTCACGTGAGGGTCAACACACACACTCCTTTCCTGGGGAGAGCCAGGGTGCCGTGCAGAAGATCGCGGGGGGTCCTATCAGACACTCATCCCCTTTACTTTAGATCAGGGATAAGTTGTCCTGCACCACAGTACCCCTTTAAACATAGGAAACTTTTAAGGTACGTTCCATGTTGCGAGTGCAGCATGCAGAGGACCATGTGCTGCACAATTTTGTCTGTAATCTGCAACTTAACAAAAAAAAAAAATCATGCGGCAGCCGCAATGTGGAAATGTAGCCCCTCATCTCACATTTAGAGACCCTGAGTGATTTGGAGAACAGGCTCTTCTAACAAGATATTAATGTATTTTTTTTTCTTCTAACCCACATGTACAGTATCCTGCGCATATTTTATGCTGCAGAGTTCATTGTCAACATATTGACTGAACACTGCTTCAAATCCTACACATGATGCACACTACAGAATTTCAGCAACAAAGCTTTCCGCCGCTGAAATTCCTCTGCCAAAAGAATCAAGTGTTCATGTTCAACATGTTCAGGAATGAAAGAAAGAGATAATGTCATTTGTGTTAGTGTCATTAATATAAACTTTTGACATGTTGCCCAGACTTAACCAGTCCAGGACCAAGGACGTACAGGTACGCCCTCGAGCCCTGGTACTTAAAGGGGTATTCCGGTGCTTAAACATCTTATCCCCTATCCAAAGGATAGGGGATAAGATGTCTGATCGCAGGAGGTCCCGCCGCTGGGGACCCCCGTGATCTTGCACACAGCACCCCAGTTAAAATCAGTCCCCGGAGCATGTTCGCTCCGGGTCTGATTACCGGCGACCACGGGGCAGGCGGCGTGTGACGTCACAGCTGTCACAGCTGGATAGGGGATGAGATGTCTAAGCGCTGGAGTACCCCTTTAAGAACCAAGGGCGTACCTGTATGCCCTGGTCCAATTAACTGTGTTTAAAACGTTCTCATGAGCGGAGAACAGATTAAATCCGGTGGGCCCTGGTTGCTACGGGAAGCCAGGACTCACAGCTAATGCCAGGCACCGCCGATCAGGCCGATGCCTGGCATTAACCCTTTAGACGCTGCGATCAAAGTTGATCGCGGCGTCTAAAATGTAAGTGAAACTATCCCGGCAGCTCAGCGGAGCTGATCGGGACTATCTCGACAAAATCGCAATGTCCCGATCAGCTTACTGGACAAAGAGAGGGTCCTCACCTGCCTCTTCGTCGTCCGTTCAGCGATCTGCTGCTCCATGCCAGCAGAGTGCCGAGAACACTGATCAATGATATGCTATGGCATTGCATTGATCAGTGTATGCAATCAAAATTACATGGTATAGCCCCCTAAGGGGGCAAAAAAAAAAAGTTTATACAAAGTACAATTGGTGGCGCAAAAAAACCCAAGCTATATGGGTCTGTATGAACAAAATTTAAAGCGGTATGAAAGCAGTAGGAGAAGAGGAAAAAATAAAAGTGCAAAAACAAAAATTGGCCTAGCCCAGGGTCCAACAAACATTTTTGTTCCGAACGCTGGGTGCAGGCTATGTGGGTCGTGACATCACGGCCACGCCCCCTAGTGACGACATGCCATGTCCCCTCAATGCAAGTCTATGGGAGGGGGTGTGGCAGCTGCCACGCCCCTCCCATAGACTTGCATTGAGTGGACGTGGCATTACGTCACTAGCGGGCGTGTGCATGACGTCACGACCCCCATAGCCCGCACCCAGCATTCGGAACAAAATGTTTTGGACACTGGAGCTGTGGAGTACCCCTTTAAGGTGAAAATGGGCTTGGTCCTTAAGGGGTTAAACAAGCTGTGACCGTGATTATTAGCCAGGTGAAAGACACAGCAGAAAGCGCTTCACGCTCTAGCTATCAGTCATATCTGACTTTTTAACTGACTCTATAGAGTGGGTGGGCGCTGCCGTGCACATCAGCCTACTAGACCGGACCAGGTCTCACTCCTAAGACCTGCTGCAATCGTGAATAATAAACTTCTGGAAAACATGCCAAAAGTTTACATTATTGAAAAACGCTTCAATAATACATAGAGGATGGCTGCATGCAGAGATTTGAAGTTGAATGCATGTGATGTTATAAATAACACAATACATGTAGGAAATACCCAGTGTACACAGGATAAACACATAAAACTTATTAAAAAATACCTTGGATCAAAGCAAAATCCAGACTGATCCTGTCCCAGAAAGCTTGGGGGATCTTGGTCCAGTTGTAAAGCCACATTATCATCATCCTGCAACACAAAAAGTAAGGGCTGCAGTAGGGAGCATTATACAATCTATAGGTTATCTCATCACAAACCCTGTTTGTTGTCACTGGCCCATCCGGAGTGTAATCTTACATGACAACCATTGCAGTTTATAGATGATATCTATTTAGCACTAAAAGGTAAGAAATGGCACAATACATAAAGGGCTATAGAATATGGGCTCTATAAACACAAAAATATATTAGCACTTATTTGGGGCAATAAAGGGATTTATCTTGGCTTTCTTCAGACTTATCACTGTTGTGGTCCCATCGGAATACTGTAGTCTGCTGTGCTATACTGCCCAAAAAGTAAAACTTGACAGATCCATTGGGATCAGCTTCTGAACAGATCTGTCTTGGAGGCCCCTCAGACTGAGGCCGCATTTACATGTGCGTTATAATAATGCCATGTTTGTGTCCAATTTGTGGATGCAAGTCAGCAAGCCAAGAGAGCCGAAATGAAAGCATAGTAAACACCCCAAAACCGAGGACCTCCAAATGTTGCAGGCATGGACAGCTGTTGGATGTCTGGGCATGCTGAGCGTTGTAGTTTGCAAACAGCTGAAGGTCCAGAGTTTGGAGGCCCATGTACTATAGGGTTCAGTCCACTGCAGATTTGCAGAACTTTGAGCATGCTGGGAGTTGCAGTTTTGCATCATCTGGAGGTCCAGTGACATATCATTCCGGAATCCTAACACTGCTAAAGCACCAGGACATGGTGTTATAGCAACAGGATGGCAGAAGCTCCAGGAGTAGAAAGGATTTGAGATTGGCATGTAAATCATGCCACCAACAAGACACCTCAAGCACCGTCCACAAGTAACATTTCTGGTGTGCCCCTGCTCCAATATATTTATCTAGACCCAGTTGCTTAGTGTTATATCAGTTCCCCAACCAGCACAAACGTTAGTCACGCCATGATGTTTCCATAGCACAGTCTGTACAGTACTAGTTAATTTGGATATCCCTGCAGCAAGGCCACCTTTCGAAATCGTGAGAAAATCTGAGAGAATCTCAAGCACTTCGGCTGTCATTCCATTGTCTTTCACCCATGGGTGAAATTTCGTAGCTCCATAAAAACAGCAAATAAACAATAAAGCAAATGATTCTAATAGTCGCCTGTCATCAACTAAGGACAGGGCTACACCGGGCAGAAATGTGAAGAATGTGGAATACAAGAGCAGAGCAAATCAATCCATGTCAGGAGACGCTGTAATCCGCCAGCGTCCCTGTGGAATTTGTATTAAAAAGGAGCAAACCGCTAAATAATCTTCTATCATATCTCCTTGTAATTTGTGTATAAATAAGAGGCGATCACTTCCAACACCTCGAGTGGAGCAGCTGACAAGGGAGTCATAGAGATGAGTGATGTGTACATGGAGATCTAGGCAGCCAAGCATGTCACCGGTGTCTCCCCGCACTCAGGCGCATCACTTAAATTGCCCTGTCAGGCGCAGGCTACATCACATCATCAGCCCTGTCAGCCGCGCGTCTGTATCACCAGCACTAACAACACAAATATATCCGCAGTGCGCTCAAGAGTATCGTGCCCATCACAGGAAACCGTGCCACACGCCTGGAAGGGCTCCAGCACAGGATGCCATTCATCGAAAACACTCCTAAGGAAAGGAAAGGGTCAGGAACAATAGAATAATAGATAGATGACATGTTCAACTCTTCCCCACATCAGAGGGGTTAACCTATTTGCATCCATAATAAGATGATGTGCACCTTCTGCTCACATGTGTAGTCTATGCTTTATGATGTGCATACAATGGCGCAGTTAGAGAGTTATCTTACCTCCTCCCCTGCTCGGTGCTCAGTCTGTCTGGTTGCAGTAATCTGGCGCTCCATAGACTTATAATGGAGCCAGTCTCCTGCAATAAGTCAGGGCAAGCGCCGAGTCGGGGAGTGAAGTGCACAGCAGCATGCTTCTCCTGGCTATAGCTAGAGCAGTGTTTCCCAACCAGGCACCCGGGTTGGAAAGCACTGGTCTAGAGAGCCCAGCGATCTTAAAGGGGTATTCCAGGCAAAAACTTTTTTATACAACAGCTGGAGGCACGCTGGTTGGGAAACACAGGGCTAGCCAATAGAAGACTACAATTGGGCCAATTAAATCAGTGGGGTCTGTGCACGGATACATCGGTATCCTATTCTGCTGCTGTCTCTGTGCCCTGGAGGGCACAAATGTGATGTGAACACGTCTTAACTTAATGCTGTACTCTACAAACAATGCTTCAGACAGCCTGGAAGCGCAGCACATGGGAATTGTCTGTCCTAGCAGAGGGGACAATTCACTGGTAAACCCCCTGTATTACTGTGCCACATTCACGGATTTCTTTACCATACAGTGTGCACCACAGATATAAATTTGGGCCATCTTCTGCCTTTCAGATCTAGTTATTAAGCATTACTGTAATTTATATAAACCTATGACCTGTCAAATATTAAAGGGCATTATCCAAGAAAAAACTTTTAATATATATCAACTGGCTCCAGAAAGTTAAACAGATTTGTTAATTACTTCTATTAAAAAATCTTAATCCTTTCAGTACTTATGACCTTCTGAAGTTAAGGTTGTTCTTTTCTGTCTGTCTAAGTCCTCTCTGATGACACGTGTCTCGGGAACCGCCCAGTTTAGAAGAGGTTTGCTATGGGGATTTGCTTCTAAACTGGGCAGTTCTCGAGACAGGTGTCATCAGAGAGCACTTCGACAGAAAAGAACAACCTTAACTTCAGAAGCTCATAAGTACTGAAAGGATTAAGATTTTTTAATAGAAGTAATTTACAAATCTGTTTAACTTTCTGGAGCCAGTTGATATATAAAAAAAAGTTTTTTCCTGGATAACGCCCTATAATATTTGACAGGTCATAGGTTTATATAAATTACAGTAATGCTTAATAACTAGATCTGAAAGGCAGAAGATTGCCCAAATTTATATCTGTGGCGCACACAGTATGGTAAAGAAATCAGTGAATGTGGCACAGTAATACTAGGACAGACAATTCCCATGTGCTGTGCTTCCAGGCTGTCTGAAGCATTGTATGTAGAGTACGGTATTAAGTTAAGACGTGTTCACATCACATTTTTGCCCTCCAGGGCACAGAGACAGCAGCAGAATAGGATACCGATGTATCCGTGCACAGACCCCACTGATTTAATTGGCCCAATTGTAGTCTTCTATTGGCTAGCCCTGTGTTTCCCAACCAGCGTGCCTCCAGCTGTTGCAAAACTACAACTCCCAGCATGCCTGGACAGCCAAGGGCTCCAAAACAAAAAAAATTAAGAATATTGGTGAAGTGAAATAGAAATAGTAAAAGATAATTTTGCAAGTTTGGTGGTTTTCTTTTTTACACCATTTACCTGGTGGTTGAGCGAACATGTTTTGATACTTTAGGCCGGCCTGATTACAGCAATAACAGATTTGTACAGTTTCCGTCATGTTTTACTAATTAAAAAAAAAAATTCTGAACGTTTTCAAATCTTTTTAATTGCCATTTTCTGACCCTTGTAGCTTTTCTTAAATTTTTGCATACGAGGTTGCACGAGGGCTAATTTTTTGAGCCAAAATCTGTTTTTTGTATCGGTACCATTTTGGTATTGATCTGATTTTTTCATCGCTTTTAACTTTTTTCTGGGATATTATAAAAATTTCAATTCTGCGTTTTTTTTTTTTATTACATTTACTGTACGGAATACATAATGTTATATTTTAATAGTT
The DNA here is from genome assembly GCF_029499605.1 of Hyla sarda. NCBI lineage: Eukaryota > Metazoa > Chordata > Amphibia > Anura > Hylidae > Hyla > Hyla sarda. The sequence goes on along the minus strand of NC_079193.1, from coordinate 86,988,586 downwards.
CATATAATTACACATGCAGCGATACCAAATACGTTTATTTTTATGTTTACATGTTTTTAGATAGGAAAGGGGGGGGGGAGATTTGAACTTTTAATATTGAAAGGGAGGGTTAATGTGTGTCTTTTAAACTTTTATTAAAACTTTTTTTATTTTATTTTTTACACACACTTTATCACATTTTAGTCCCTTAGGGGACTTTTAGGAGGAACCATTAGATTCCTCATACAGATCAATAGAGTTCTATTGAACTCCATTGGCCTGTGTGCTCTGCGATCCATTGATAGAGCCTGGTCCAGCCAGGCTCCATCAATGACAGAGCCACGGACACCAGGGAAGCAGAGGTAAGCCCACCGGCTACCTGTACAGAGGATCACCCCCCCCCCCCCCCCCCGCAATCATGCTGTGGGGGGGGGGGGGGGGAGAGAAGGGCGTGAAAAATTCACCTGCCCAGCGCCCGAAACTGCATGTCTTGGGCGTCGGGCGATAGTAATTCCACATCCCTGAGATAGATAGATATATATTGATTAGGACTGCGCGATATATCGCACTGGGGAACTGGGGGTAGTTAAGCATCAGGTTTTTTATGTTTCCATATTTCATCAATTGGGGAGATGTGACATCGGGTGAATATAACATGGGGGCGGGTGACATGAAATTGGGAAGATGTGACATGGGGTGAATATAACATGGGGGCGGGTGACATGAAATTGGGGAGATGTGACATGGGGTGAATATAACATGGGGGGGGGGTGACATGAAATAGGGGAGATGTGGACATGAAATTGGGGGGAAGGGGATGTGAAATAGGGGGATAAATGTGAAATGGTGGGGAATATAAAATTGAAGAATAGAAATTAAATGTGGGAGATTGAACATGAAATTTTGGTTTCACCAGCCCTTGAAAATCAGAATAAACCTTACCAGTTTCAGGTCAATTATTATTATCAAAATTACTTATATTTGCCAAATGGCAGAATAATGAGAGAGAATTTTATATATGATAATAATAAATATATACTGATATATGCACATACAAATATATTAATAAATGGAAAAAAAATTATATCTCTCTATCTATCTATACATACATACATACATACATACACACGCACGGATACACACTAATACATACAGCAGAGTCTATTTAATATGCAAGAGGGTAAAGCCCAGGTCGAGGAGAAATCCGGTGTTAATTAAAGTTCTCCGGCTGACTAGAAGGAAGAATCTCTTGTCAAGCACAATGTCTCTGGCGGGAATGGTATGAGACAATATGCAGAAAGCGAGGTGAAGGTGGGTGACATCTGCGAACAAACATTCTGGACCTTAATCCTGACAGGGAAGGAACCAGGACAGGCCTCCTAATTATCTTCAATCAAAAGACACCAAAAACCTGAAGGGCGGACAAAGAAATTGTTCCTTCATCTCTTACGGGGGCTGAATGCCAAGGCTATTATCAGAGCTGTCTGAGCACTTATCAGCTTCTGCAAAGGTTAATAGCAATTAAACGCAGCAAACTAGACTAAATGAGGAACAGGTCATGGTACCACTGTACTGCAAAGAGCAAAGTATTCAGCACATAAGTATTCCTCATCAGGTGTATTTTGCTAAGATCAAAAAAGGCCTCCAGTCTAAATGTAGAAGAGCAAATCTAAAAAACACACTGACATTTCAATTTAATTTAAGAAATCAAAAAGTGATCTCAATGTACCATGATGTACCATGTACTGCGGAGCCCGGGCGCCACCGCTATCAATTGTCTCTCTGCCACATGAGAGGTTATTCTGCTAATATAATTGTCACAGGGCTCAGTGAGTCTTTGTATTTGTTAAAAGGTGTCAAAATGTTGAAGAGGATAATCCAAGCCATGATTGTATCCACCATGACAGGAATAAAACCACTAATGTGATAAGGGCCTTTGGAAACTATACAGATAAACGTAGTCTAGTGCAGTGTTTCCCAACCAGGGTGCCTCCAGCTGTTCCAAAACTACAACTCCCAGCATGCCTGGACAGCTTTCGGCTGTCCAGGCATGCTAGGAGTTGTAGTTTTGCAACAGCTGGAGGCACCCTGGTTGGGAAACACTGGTCTAGTGACAGCAGAACGTAATTCTTCATCCATTACACCAGTGTTTCCCAACCAGGGTATCTCCAGCTGTTGCAAAACTACAATTTCCAGCATACCCGGACAGCCAAAGGTTGTCTGAGCATGTTGGTAGTTGTAGTTTTGCAACAGCTGGAGGCACTCAGGTTGGGAAAAACTGCCTAACACTATGGCCTGTTGATATATTCGCAAGGATGAGAAATATCCGCAGAGAGAAGCCAAGTGTCCCCTGCTTAGTTCTAGCAATGATGAGATGAGCGAACTTACAGTAAATTCGATTCGTCACGAACTTCTCGGCTCGGCAGTTGATGACTTTTCCTGCATAAATTAGTTCAGCTTCAGTCCTAGGAGACTCTTTCCTAGGAATGTATCCACCTTTTCCAGCCCACCGGAGTACCTGAAGGCTGAACTAATTTATGCAGGATAAGGCAACAACTGCCGAGCCGAGAAGTTCGTGACGAATCGAATTTACTGTAAGTTCGCTCATCTCTACTGAATAGCACAAGCAATGCCACCCCTGCCATGTTGTGTTCTTTCTTCTACAATCCTGGAGCAAATTATTAAATCTGGTCATTTGGTCTCCACATGGAAGATCACCCCTGCCATTACAGAAAGTAAGATTTATGTAAGGATAAAATGAGCCCCTGGACTGTTAACAAGCTTAGGTGATGCTGTAAAAGGAACAAAAAGCTTACAGTCATGGTTGTAAATGTTGGCACCCCTGACATTTTTCACAGAAAAGGATTGCAGTAACACATGTTTTGCTATACACAGGTTTATTCCATTTGTGTGTATTGGAACTAAACCAAAAAGGGAGGAAAAAAAGCTAATTTTTATAATGTCACCAAACTCCAAAAATGGGCTGGACAAAATTATTGGCACCCTTAACTGAAATCAGTCGCTTCCTATAACCATCAATAAGCTTCTTACACCTCTCAGCCAGAATGTTGGACCACTCTTCCCTTGTAAACTGCTCTAGGTCTCTCTTATTGGAAGGGCGCCTTTTCCCAAGAGCAATTTTAAAGGGGTACTCCGTTCCCTTGCTTTCAGAGCTCTGCTCCCCAGCGTCCGGAAATTATTGTTCCGAACGTTGTGTGTGCGGGATTCCGTGTTCAGGGCCGCCCCTCGTGACGTCACGCCCCCTCGTGAGGGCGAGCGCGACGTCACGAGGGCACTGAACACGGAAGCCCGCACACACATCGTTCGGAACAATAACTTCTGGATGCTGGGGAGCGGAGCTCTAAAAGCATGGGAACGGAGTACCCTTTTAAGATCTCTCCACAGGTGTTCAATGGGATTTAGATCTGGACTCATTGCTGGCCACTTCAGAACTCTCCAGCGCATTGTTGACATCCATTTCTGAGTGTTTTTTTTTTTACGTATGTCTGGGGTCATCGTCCTGCTTAAAGACCCAAGATCTCGGACACAAACCCAGCTTTCTGACACTGAGCTGTACAGTGCGACCCAAAATCCATTGGTAATCCTCAGATTTCATGATGCCTTGCACACATTCAAAGCACCCAGTGCCAGAGGCAGCAAAACAACCCCAAAACATCATTGAACCTCCACCATATTTCTCTGTAGGTACTGTGTTCTTTTCTTTGTAGGCCTCATTCCGTTTTCGGTAAACAGTAGAATGATGTGCTTTACCAAAAAGCTCTATCTTGGTCTCATCTGTCCACAAGATGTTTTCTCAGAAGGGTTTTGGCTTACTCAAGTTTATTTTGGCAAAATGTAGTCTTGCTTTTTTTATGTCTCTGTCAGCAGTGGGGTCATCCTCGGTCTCCTGCCATAGAGTTTCATTTCATCAAAATGTCGACTGATATTCAAGCTGTCCTGCAGGCTCAGGGAGCATCAGTGTCTGCGCGAACTATCTTTGGAACTTGTTTGGGGCTGCTTAACCACCATCCAGACTATCCTGCGTTGACACCTTTCATCAACTTTTCTCTTCCGTCCACGCCCAGGGAGATTAGCCACAGTGCCATGGGTTGGAAACTTCTTGATAATGTTGCGCACTGTGGACAAAGGCAAATCTAGATCTCTGGAGATGGACTTATAACCTTGAGATTGTTGATATTTTTCCACAATTTTGGTTCTCAAGTCCTCAACAGTTCTCTTCTCCTCTTTCTGTTGTCCATGCTTAGTGTGGCACACACAGACACACAATGCAAAGACTAAGTGAACTTCTCTCCTTTTTATCTGCTTTCAGGTGTGATTTTTATACTGCTCACACCTGTTACTTGCCCCAGGTGAGTTTAAAGGAGCGTCACATGCTTGAAACAATCTTATTTTTCCACAATTTGGAAAGGGTGCCAATAATTTTGTCCAGACCATTTTTGGAGTTTGGTGTGACATTATGCCCAATTTGCTTTTTTTTGGTTTAGTTCCAATACACAAAAAGGGAACAAACATGTGTATAGCCAAAAATGTTTTACTGCAATCCTTTTCTGTGAGAAATACTTCATTTTCTTAAAAAATTTCAGGGGTGCCAACATTTACGGCCATGACCGTATACTTGATATGTACATAAACCAGCTGGGTAGGACAAATAAGAATATAAAAGCTACAGAGAAGTAGAAACCTACCTGATTATTCTCATCAGGATCTTCCAAACCATCTGGCCGGGTAAGGTTCCTAGCGGGCTGACTGCAGACCACCTTGTCTACCAGGCCCCATGAAGGTGGCCTCGCTGGAGGTCCCTGCACTTCATCTGCATTGAAAGCTCCATCTGCACCATCTAATTTATTACAAGAATAGACAAATGATTTATTACCAGGCTGTGGGTTTCATTTATCAACCTATTTCTAGTCAGACATTTTGGTTCCATATGAATTTGGCTATTAATGGTCAGTTTGCATGCGACTTAATGTGTGCCCTGACTCCTCCCACTTGACTAATAAGATGTATCACTCACCTCTGGTTGTCTGTGCTGCATAAGGATTTCCAAACTGCAGTACTGGAGGTTGTATTGGGATTACAGGAACTTCCCGATGTTCTTCACAATACGGATTAAAGAACTGCAGGCCCTGTGGGATGGTGCCTGGTAACGCGTGATTACTTGCTGCCCTGGCTGACAGTCTTTGCAAATGAACTTCCTATTAGGAAAGATGCCAGCAAAAGAGTAACATTATTATTTATTGTCAAGAATGGTGATGTATGTAAAGACATTAAAACCTAAGAATGTGCATTTCACACACTGGGACCTTTTGCAGATCTGGAAATATGTATGTAGGAAACATCCCGAAAGAGACCTCTCTCTACATTAGTGACCAAGGCCTATACAAGAGGAGTTACAGATTAGTCAGAATAAGCAGCTGACAGGTCCTCTTCAAGGGGTTATCCTGGCTATAAAGAATGATGCCCTATCCTGAGTAGGCCAGTGTTTCCCAACCAGGGTGCCTCCAGCTGTTGCAAAACTACAACTCCCAGCATGCCCGGACAGCCTTTGGCTGTCCGGGCATGCTGGGGGTTGTAGTTTTGCAACAGCTGGATGCACTCTGGTTGGGAAACACTGGAGTAGGCTATGAGTTTTTGACTTGACAGCCTCCTTCCTATCGAATATAGATAGGCTACCATGAAGATCGTTCATCGTGTCATCAATCCCCTTCAATAAGATACGTTTCTACCTGGAGGAACATAGCATTTTTTCCCCTATTTGTGTCTTAATATCTAGCCAATAATTCGGAATGTTTAATGATCAGGCAGCTGTCAGGTTTCCTAAGGTCATATTAGAGGAATTGTACTCTCTGGAGAAAAAGGAAACTAAATGAAGACAACCTGTTCTGTAAGTTTATTTTACATTGTGCTGTTTGTTCTTACCTTTAGGTCATTCTCCAGTTTACTCTTTTCGCTCAGCAGCACTTCTACATGGCAAGTCAGCTCTGAGATTTCCCGATCTTTCTCCGCCGACTGGATCTGTGGAAACATGAAGATTGCAGATACTTGTAATATATAAAGGTAACTTCTTTCACCGTTCTCTCCATTCCACTCTCCATGGCCAAGTATCGTCTTTGAGCCCTGCCTTGCTATATCCACCATTCGGTTTCCCAGGAAAAAACCTAGTCTGCTGCATTTCCCCTGCACTTTATCCAATTACACCTCTGTCCTCCTCACCCCACGTCTACTTTCTGCCTTTGAGTCTAGACTTACACCGGGGCTCATACCACCCATGTGTGATCTCTGACTACATATATGCGAGTAGCGCACAGAGGTGGGATAAATAGCGATTAGTAGGTCACGGAGAAGCCCATAAACCACCATACACTCTAAAGTAGAGCGTTGGACCATTAATAAGAAAATCAAAGTAAATGGCTACAATTTTTCATGACATGACACATTTCATTTGTGCTCCACTTTCAGAACAAAATGTCATCTGTTTGAGGATCGAAGTTCTCTACAGCAATGGGTGACTAGTTCTCAGGGCTGACATGCTATAAAATAAAACCCTAAAGTCAGAGGTTAAAACATATCCCAGCAGCCATATTTCACTCATAGGCAGATTTAGGATGCATGGCTGCCTTCCCTGCACTGAGTGTCTTATCAGTGTCAAACACTAAGGAAACCTTGATGCTTACATCTGGGAGAGCCCAATATATCTTCTGATCTGACTTCACTGAAGAACAAAAAAAAAAAACCTTTGCCTGACAGTCAATGGAGGATGATTTAAAGGCTATGGACATACGTGTTTTTCTACAGGAGGTATTTACTATATGCTTACACATTGTTTCATTAAAAACCAATTGTAAATACAGTGGTCCCTCAAGTTACAATATTAATTGGTTCCGGGACGACCATTGTATGTTGAAACCATTGTATGTTGAGACCAGAACTCTATGGAAACCTGGTAATTGGTTCTGAAGTCACCAAAATGTCACCCAAACAATAGGAAAATGTGAGGAATAAGGAAAAAGAAGTAGATAACTAATATAGATAAATCCTTACATATAAAAGTAAGAAAAAGCTGCTGGGAGCTGTAAATCACTGTCTATGTCAGTGTTTACCAACCAGGGTACCTCCCGCTGTTGCAAAACTACAACTCCCAGCATGCCCGGACAGCCAACGGCTGTCCGGGCATGCTGGGAGTTGTAGTTTTGCAACAGCTGGAGGCACCCTGGTTGGGAAACAATGGTTTAAGTAGAGGACAGGAGCTTCTTCAGGGTCCTATACAGTACACACAGAGTCCCAAATGGAGCCGCCCTTACCTGGTGTCCAAAGGAGCAGCTAACCCTGGCACAGGTAAGGAGTAGTACAGAACTTGTAGTTCCTCCCTGTACTGTAGGGGGCGCTACCAGACAGCCATTCAGTGCTTGCACCTCAGTAATACAGGTGATTTACCAGTGAATGCCCATTCTGATTGGTCAGTTCTTTCAGCCATTGACACATTTCACAGATCTGGACTGTCTGTACATTGTATGTTGAGTCTGGTTTCAAGTTACAATGGTCCAGAAAAAAACATTCTATGTTGAAACTATTATATGTTGAGGCCATTGTAAGTTGAGGGATCACTGTATATGTTTTATATATTTTTTTTATTCTGCAACTGGTATGTATTTCAATATACTGCAAGCTGTTCGATTCTATTCACTCTCTTTTCTGACGGCTGGTGCACTGTCTACGCTCTCCTGAACACACATCTATGCCCAAATCTAATCAAACAAAATAGAAACCAACTCTAGTCAATAAGTCCTGAGCCAAGATGAGTGTTCAGTAGAGGACAGAGAGAGGCTGGAGACTGAGCCTTCAGAAAGTCAGCTATTGGGACAGACTGAATAGAATCCAGCAGCTTGCAGTTTACTGTACAGTAATCTATGCAAGCTGCAGTAAAAAAAAAAAAAAAAAAAGTTAGCATTTTATACAGTCATGGCCGTAAATGTTGGCACCCCTGAAATTTTTTTTGAAAATGAAGAATTTCTCACAGAAAAGGATTGCAGTAACACGTTTTGCTATACACATGTGTATTCCCTTTGTGTGTATTGGAACTAAACAAAAAAAAAAAAAAAAAAAAGGAGGAAAAAAAGCAAATTGGACATAATGTCACAGCAAAGTCCAAAAATGAACTGGACAAAATTATTGGCATCCTTAACTTAATATTTGGTTGCACCATACTTGGAAAAAATAACTGAAATCAGTCACTTCCTATAATCATCAATAAGCTTCTTACACCTCTCAGCTGGAATGTTGGACCACTCTTCCTTTGCAAACTGCTCCAGGTCTCTCTTATTGGAAGTGCACCTTTTCCCAACAGCAATGTTAAGATCTCTCCACAGGTGTTCAATGGGCTTTAGATCTGGACTCATTGATGGTCACTTCAGAACTCTCCAGCGCTTTGTTGCCATTTCTGGTTGCTTTTTTTGACGTATGTTTGGGGTCATTGTCCTGCTGGAAAACCCAAGATTTCGGATGCAAACCCAGCTTTCTGACACTGGGTTGGACAGTGCAACCCAAAATCCGTTGGTAATCCACAGAGGTCATGATGCCTTGCACACATTCAAGGCACCCAGTGCCAGAGGCATCAAAACAACCCCAAAACATCATTGAACCTCCACCATATTTCACTGTAGGTACTGTGTTCTTTTCTTTGTAGGCCTCATTCCATTTTCAGTAAACAGTAGAATGATGTGCTTTACCAAAAAGCTCTATCTTGGTCTCATCTGTCCACAAGACGTTTTACCAGAAGGATTGTAGTCTTGCTTTTTTTTATGTCTCTGTGTCAGTAGTGGGGTCCTCCTGGGTCTCCTGCCATAGCATTTCATTTCATTTAAATGTCGACTGATAATTTGCGCTGACACTGATGCTACCTGAGCCTGCAGGACAGCTTGAATATCTTTGGAACTTGTTTGGGGCTGCTTATCCACCCTCTGGACTTTCCTGCGTTGACACCTTTCATCAATTTTGCTCTTCCGTCCACGCCCAGGGAGATTGGTTGCAAACTTCTTGATAATGTTGCGCACTGTGGACAAAGGCAAATCTATATATCTGGAGATGGACTTGTAACCTTTAGATTGTTAATATTTTTCCACAATTTTGGTTCTCAAGTCCTCAAGACAGTTCTCTTCTCTTCTTTCTGTTGTCCATGCTTAGTGTGGCACACACAGACACACAATGCAAAGACTAAGTGAACTTCTCTCCATTTTATCTGCTTTCAGGTGTGATTTTTATATTGCCCACACTTGTTACTTGCCCCAGGTGAGTTTAAAGGAGCATCACATGCTTGAAACAATCTTATTTTTCCACAATTTTGAAAGGGTGCCAATAATTTTGTCCAGCCCATTTTTGGAATTTGGTGTAACATTATGTCCAATTTGCTTTCTCCCCCTCCTTTTTTGGTTTAGTTCCAGTACACACAAAGGGAAAAAACATGTGTATTGCAAAACATGTGTTACTGCAATCCTTTTCTGTGAAAAAAAAAAAACTTCCTTTTCTAGAAAATTTTTAGGGGTGCCAACATTTACGGCCATGACCACATGTATATATATATAAATATATATATATATACATACATACACACACACACACACATATATATCACTGAAACATACGTGTAAAAACAACAATGGCCGGCATTCATCATTGTGTTTACACTTTTTTTCAGTCTATATTTGGCGCTTTTTTGGCGTAAGTGTCCTTTTTTAGCACCTTTTTGTTTACACATTTTTGCTGATTCTGAGTTGCAATCAACTTATTTTGGCAATACACCTATAATATGGAGGGGTTTTATGAACTGCGCCTTTTCACAAAAACCACCAAAACTGTGCAAAACCGCCAGAAACGTACACCAGCCCAGACTTAGCTTAGCTTTTGGGTTTATGTGTAGAGTGAAATTTCAGAAAATGTGACCTGCACAAAATTCATCAAATGCTCTGCTACCATTTAATAAATCGGGTGCTCCTACACATTACCAGCACACACGCACAAATAAAAGTGTAGAAAAATGCTTCACTTACACCTACAATGTAAATGCCAGCCAAAATGTATACAAAAACAGTGTATAGAAAAAAAAATCACACTTTTAAAACCAAAATTGAGCAAATACATATATAGCAACGGTACAAGGCCAGCTTAGAAGTAATGAAAATATACTTCTCACAAACTGGAGCAGTAAGTGACAATATTGTTGCCGAAAATAGTAACCATTTATGAGTAACAAACAGATTTCAGCAAGCATAAGATAAATGCCTGTAGTAAGAAGGAGACAGAGGGAAAAAAAAGAAAAAGAAAAAAGGGGGTAAGGAGAAGAATGGAGGTTATGGAGGATGCAGAGTGTTACAAGATGGCAAGAGAAAAACTACGGAGCACTGGAGACACTACTAAAGATTGCATTATTATTTTTTTAGCTAAAACAAAATGTTTTGTATCACATAATGAAAAATGAATAAAAATACTGCAGCAGGTTTAGAATGTAATCGAGGTGAGTTTTTACATGGGCTTAAAAAATAAAAAAAAATTCCAATGCAATGACCTATTATAAGGGCATTATTAAATTTACCCCAATGCACTTATGAAAAATATACGGTTTATAGTTCTAGGGTAGACTAGATGGGCCATGCAGTCTTTTTCTGCCATCAAGCTATTTGTCTTAACCAGACGATGTGCATACAAATTAAACTTTAAAAGGAGTACTCCGCTGCTCATCGTTTGGAACAAAATGTTCCGAACGCTTAGAGCCGGGAGCTTGTGATGTCATAGCCCCGCCCCATTATGACATCACGCCCTGCCCCCTCAATGCAGGTCTATGGGAGGGGGCGTGGCGGATGCCACGCCCCCTCCCATAGACCTGCATTGAGGGGGTGGGGTGTGATGTCATGTTGGGGCGGAGCTATGAAGTTACAAGCTCCTGGCGCCAGCTCTAAGCGTTCGGAACATTTTGTTCCAAACGATGAGCAGCGGAGTACTCCTTTTAAAGTTTAATTTGTATGCACATCGTCTGGTTAAGACAAATAGCTTGATGGCAGAAAAAGACTGCATGGCCCATCTAGTCTAGTCACCCAAATAAAAACAGATACAATTCCCTTAAACTCAATTAAATTGTACAAACAAGACAATTTAGTAAAACAGTAAAATCTGAGCGTACAGCTTGTTGAATTATGTATTTGTGTCCACATAGGGTATGTACATACAAGATCAGTGTGTGCCCCATTTCTTTATTCGCTGCTATAAATCTGAGTCCAGACAAATTTTCCATGACATAGCAGAGTATTAAAGATGAATTATAGGATGTAGATTGTGCAAATGCACATAAGTCATTTAGGAAAAGCGGTGGAGGGTAATTTTTTTTTCGCCTGGAAAAAGGCTTGGATTTCACAGGTCTTGAGAGGTGGTTGTGATCATGTGAAACATTCCTCACCTTTTACTGAGCAGTCTCATAAGTAGGCGAGTAGATTTTCAGAACCATAAAGGCACATAATATCTCCCCAGTGCTACATTACATTGTGCTCCAACAAGCTTAACCTATTTGCCTTTTCCAGATCAGCCAAATTAATCTTCTTTAATACAAGTCCTGCCCTGTGTACATACAGTGTATCATAGGTGCTGACTGGCCTGAGCAATAGGTAAATAACTGGCTCAATGTCTCTATAGGAGAATGCAAAAAATAAATAAATCACAAGCACTTAATAAATTTGGTAACCATTGTGAGCAGTCTAGCCATGTCCCTTTAATGGTTATTTTTTCAAATGCATCGTACATGTTACAAAACAAGATGGCATGAGTCCTTAATAAATTTGGCAAATGCCACTTGCGCTATGAGACTTGTGCGCTCAAGTTAAATAGACATTGGGGCACATTAGTCAGATTAAAAGCTCTTCAAAACACAGGCAGAACCGGAAATACTTCACCGTACAAAGAAAATAGCTATAATCATATAATTGTGTCCACCTTAAACTGTAAGTCTAGGTTTTTGACTGTATAGTCTTACCTTATACTGATCCTCAAGGACAGCTAGCTGAAGTTTGATACTTTCATTAATTTTAAGTTGTTCCTTCCACTTTAACTCCATCTTGGCCACATCATCAGCATAAGCGCTGCTCTTTGCTTTTTCCTCCTAGGAGAGCAGAAAGGAAAAAAATATATTAGATGGATCATTCTTGTCTCAGGGGACTTTATTCGGTCAACCACTTACACAGGTACCATAAGGCAAATCGGCTGCCCACATGTAGAGGAAGCCATTACATTACATATTCTAATATGTCTGATTAAAGGAAGAACCAAGAATGACTAATGATGAACAGCCATGGATTTAAGTGGAGCCCTGGAGATGCAGTGTGCAAGAGAGAACTGCATTTTGTGTACCTGTGAGGCCTTATTCACACAGCAGTAATCCAAATTACATCTGTAAGTCCTGGCTGAACCACAGGTCATATGACCCAAACAAACAGCATCATAGAGATAATGGTGCAGTTCGCTCATCTTAGACTTGTGCCTTTAATAGAGATACTATAATGTAGAATTATTCTAGCAGTCTTAACAGGACCCTCAAACACCTTTCTAGCTGAAGTCCTGTGATTACAGCAGCCTCTGCACAGATTTAAAGGAGTACTGCAGTGCTTAAGTGTCTGATCTGTGCATCCCCCCCTCTCCATACAGCTCTATGGGAGAGGTGGGGATGCAAAAACGCTGCATCTCCGCCTCTCCCACAGATATAGATTGAGGGGCTGACACGCCTCCTTCACAGGAGAGCCGCGGCCCCGTACAGGAGATCGCGGGGGGGGTCCCAGCGTTTGGACTTCCCACAATCAGACACTTATCCCCTATCCTACAGATAGGGGATAAGTGTCTACCACTGCAGATCTCCTTTAAGCAAGCAGTCTCTGCTTTAAGACTGCAGCTACACCATGTCTGTGACAATGGCAGGCAATCATTTCCTGTTATTAAAAGAGGAGGTCTACTGCACACAGAGCAAAACTTTTAAAAAGACAGGCTTTACAACGTGATTGCATTGTGAAGTTTTTACTTTTTACCGGCAGTATGCTGCAAGATACCCACAGGTTTATAAAATGTAAAAAAATAGATATGTTATTGTTCTGTCATTCTAAACGGACTTGACTTCACTTGCCATCTCATATGGTGGACTACTTACAGCTAGCATTTGCTTGTATTTCCGATACTTTTCTGCTTTCTCAGCTATTTCTTTATTCATGTCTGCCACTTGTTCTTTGATGACAAATTCAGGAATAGAATGAGAAGAAAATGGACTCACTGTGGAATACAGAAAATGTTTAGTTATCCAGAATAATAATAATATGTGAAACGGAAAATTATATAAAACCCAATTTATATTGTTCTGCTATTTGATGGGCAACAGTAAACTGTACAAAAATGGCATCATCTGTCTAATAGTAGAGCAATGGGGGAAATCTCGTTCTTGTTCATAAAAGGATATGATTCTAGTAAAATAAACTAATCAGCCATAACATAAAACTACTGGCAGATGAAGCGAATTACATTTATTATCTAGTGGCAATAACACCTGTCCAGGCTTGAGATACAGAGGCAGCAAGGGAAGTAGTTTCTAGAAGTCATGACAACTGATGTGTTAAATGGTCTCCAGAGTCCTCATATCTCAATTCAATACAGCATTTTTGGGATGTACTCAAAAACAAGTCAGACCGAAAAGATTGACTGTTAATGTCTTGTTGTTCGATAATACAGAAAGACTTCAAAGGCTTTGTGGAATCCATGCTTAAATAAGTCAGAGCTGCTTTGGTGGCAAGAAGAAAACCAACACTATATTTGTTTTAATGTTATGGCTGATTGTATATATAGTAGGACATTATCTACCATATATACTAGAGTATAAGCCAACCAGAATATAAGACGCGGCCCCTAATTTCACCCCAAAAACCCAGGTAAAAGTTATTGACTCGACTATAAGCCTAGGGTGGGAAATACATCATCCCCCCCATGTCATCATCCAGACCCCCGTCATCATCACCGCCTGTCAATCCCTTCATCAGTGGTCTTCAACCTGCGGACCTCCAGATGTTGCAAAACTACAACTCCCAGCATGCCCGGGCAGCCATCGGCTGTCCGGGCATGCTGGGAGTTGTAGTTTTGAAACCTCTGGAGGTTCGCAGGTTGAAGACCACTGCGGCCTTAGTCGTCATCCAGACACCCCCAATAGTTTTCTACTTGCCTCTCCTCGGTGGGAAGGAAGGGTGAGCTGGTTCGGGCCATCTATGCTGCAGGGACCGTCCGGTGGGGAGGGTTAGTCGTTCCGGGCTGTCCATTTTCACCGGGGGGCCCTCTTCTCCGCGCTCTGAATAGTGACGTTGCCCTGACGACGACGCACAGGGACGTTCATGCGCGTCCCTGTGCGTCGTCGTCAAGGCAACGTCACTAGTCCGGGGCCGGAGAAGAGGGCCCCCCCCCCCGGTGAAAATAGACAGCCCAGAACAACTAAATCTCCCTACCGGATGGCCCGTCCAGCATAGATGGCCCGGACCAGCTCACCCTTCCTTCCCACCGATGACGGAGGCCGCAGTGGTCTTCAACCTGCGGACCCTCTAGAGGTTTCAAAACTACAACTCCCATGCTGGGAGTTGTAGTTTTGCAACATCTGGAGGTCCGCAGGTTGAAGACCACTGAAAGGGATTGACAGGCGGAGAGTTCACTCGAGTATAAGCCGAGGGGGGCGTTTTCGGCATGAAAAATTGTGCTGAAAAACTCGGCTTATACTCGAGTATCTACAGTATATCTATATATTGTGAAACTTCAGTAGAAAATGTACATTGGCACTAAGAATCACTGTAGTCTTCCTAATAATTAAAAATAATATTTATTTAAAAAAGTAATCCCTTGCAGACAGACTAAAAATAGAAACTAACCTACCTGGTGGAGTAAAATTTGGAACATCTGCAGCTGATGCCTCAGAAATCCCATACAGATCTGCGGTCTTTTGCTGACTTTCTGAAGCTTTCTGTTCCAAGGAAGAAAACGAAAACATTAAGCAAAATATGTAAGATGTATTAAGTAGATTTTACACTGAAATCTATATGTGAAGAATCAAAACGATTGCAAAAATGACAAGTCTTCTTTTTAACATAACAAAACTCAATGTAAAAGGCAAACACTAATCTAAACAACTTCTAAGGCTAGAAATCATGACCACCAGTAAAGTGCCCACAGACCCAAACAAAAGTGAGAACACACATGGAAAATTATATAAAGAAATATGAAAATTATAGAAATGTTATCAATAAATATTGCAGTTTTTACACTGGCAACTAGAGCGGACATTCCCTTTTTTTTTCCCCCAGCGTTACAGGCACAAGATATACAAAATCCTCTCAATATTAGCAGGTGGCAAGTTAATACAGCTATATTGTACTGCTGGAAGACTAGATAAGGCAGGATAGCAGCGTTTTAGATATACAGAAAAGGCACTTTGCACATGGGGGAGATGTATCAAAACCTGTGCAGGTGCCCATAGCTACCAATCAGATTGCATTTTTCATTTTTAAAAAGGCCTCTGAAAAATAAAAGCAGCGATATGATTGGTTGTGATGGGCAACTGCTCTACTCTTCACAGGTTTTGATAAATCTCCCCCATGGTCTCTGGTGAGGGTGCTGTATTTCATCACTTCCTGGAGACTGTAAAAATCTATGACATTCCTTTACCTACTGGCTCTCATTTATTTCAGCTGCCATAAAGCACACCCACCCTGCTGTACTATATAAAGAAAGAAGAGTGAGTCTCCAATATGGAAGTGTTTAATAATTAAAAAAAAAAAAAAAAAAAACACGTACAAGTTGATCTGTGAGTTTTACTACTTGTTTCTGAAGTTTCTGGCATTCCTTAAATTTTTCCTTATAGTGGTCGGCTGCCATTTGTAGTCTCAGCTTCAGGTCTTCAACCTCTTTGCGCAGTTCTTGCTCAACTCTACTGCTCTCCGTATCCTAAAGACAACATGTGAATTTTTCATGAATTTAAAGTAAATGGTGCAGAAGCATATGCATTGCTTACTTTTCTTCCTCAGTTGGAAACCACAAAAAAAAATCTATTATGTTTTGGGGATCTTAAGTCTTGCTCAATACTACAATCCCCAAAATGCATTGCTTTCCCAAACCAGAGCTGTTGCAGATTCTCATTTTACAGCAGACTATGACACAATCAATGAGGTTGCAGCACCTCTGCATTTATTCCCTGTCTGCTCTGCAGGTGGAATTGCTCTGCAAAAAGGAGCATGCTTAAAATACTGTTCTCTTAATGTCCCAATAAAGATATGTATGTATGTGACAGGGAGATGGTGATGTAGGCTGCAGGGGCTGGTAAGAGGTTGTGACATTACTCAGGGGGCAGAACTACAGCTCAAAGACAAGATTCAGCCATGTCTCCTGAGACAGCAGAGGATGATGCATTGCCTTGGGGGAGATAGAGGAGCCGGAGAGCTGAGAACAATAACGCACTGAAAATGAAAGAACTCCACAACTTCCTGTCAGGGGTAAATCCCATTAAAGCTTGCTGAGTCTTTCCTGACTTGTCTACATAGCTTAATTTTTTAGTCTGATTTTATAAATATCACACAATTGTATGGTCCTTTAAAAGGAATCTAATAAGGTATTCTGTATAACATAGGTGCCAAAAGGATAACATTCAAGACTTTCCTACAGGCCAAAATGGTTACCACATGTGTTAATTTGTAATACTGTCACACTAGAATTAGAAACGGGGTCTTGGTGCAAAGTGTAACATTTTAAAATCAGCAGAATATAGGCTGCTGTTTATGGCAGTCTAAAGCCTACCACTATATTAAATCCTACTTCTCTCAGACATTTACATTCTGGACTATTAAATTAAGATATATTTAAATGACACAAATGCAGAAAATACACCATACCCCAACTTAGATCATACTTATCAATGATCCTTACCTGATCCTTTCTTGAGGCCCTGTTAGAGATTGGTTGTCTATCCCGCAGACTGAGCTCAGCCAAAGCATTCGCAAGCTGCTTCTTCACACTTTCAGTCTCCAGGCGAGATGTATGAAGGTCACTCATAGTTTTATCACGTATATTTACTGCATCACTAAGCTCCTTGGACATTAAGGAAACCTCCTGTCTGCTGGCCTGATGATCATCCTCAATTTTACGAAGCTGTTGCTTTAAAAAGCGTATGTCTTCCTAGGATGGAAAGATCATATGGAAGAAATATATTAATGTTACATTATAGGGAAATTCCACAGGAAAAGAGGGTAAGTGTCTGATCGCTGAGGTCTGACCACTGAGACCCCCGCTATCTTCTTCCTGGTGCCCCACCTCTCCTCATGCAAAGAGCAACTTCCACTCAGTGCCTGATTAATGTTGACCACCACACAAAACAGAGGTCAATACATCCCATCTATGGGAGGTGCAGAGATGCGACAGATGCGCTCTCTCATAGAGATGCACAAAGGGGGCATGTCGACCACAGAGGGAAAGCAGATCATCATATTTATGGAAGATACACTAGCAGGCACAGAATGTTCCCTGGCCCATTAGAAATCACAGTACAGACCCTCTTATTTGGTACACATAATGAGGTTATATATTGTGGGATATCAGGGACTAATGATAAATGGGCACTCACACAAAAACAAATTTTTGCTATTGCACTCCTTTCTAATATACTTTGTTTAAAAAAAAAAATATATAGTTTTATATGTTTTATTTGTGTTTAACCCGTTAAGGACATTTTCACCTTAAGGACTCAAAACAATCTGTTTTTGCACTTTCGTTTTTTCCTCCTCACCTTCTAAAAATCATAACGTGTTAAATTTTGCACCTAATAAGGGCTTGTTTTTTGCATCACCAATTGTACTTTGTAATAACATTACTTATTTTATAACAATCTGCGTCGAAAAAAAAAAAAAAAAATTTAATTATTTGTGGGATGAAATGAAAAATAAAAAGTCATTTTGCAACTTTTGAGGGCTTCTGTTTCTATGCAGTGCACTTTTTGGTACAAAAATGACACCTTATCTATATTCTGTAGGTCCATATGGTTACAGGGATACCCAATTTATATAGGTTTTATAACTACATGCACCAAAATTTGTATGTTTAAAATTGTCATTTTCTGACCCCTATATAACTTTTTTATTTTTCTGCATACGGGGCAAGATCAGGGCTCATTTTTTGCTTTGTAGTCTGTAGTTTTTATCAGTACCATGTTTGTTTTGATGGGACTTTTTAATAGTTTTTTATGGTATATGAAGTGACCAAAAATTCACAATTTTGGAGTTTGGTATTTTTTTTGTGTGTACACCATCGACTGTGCGGTTTAACTAACCTAATATTTTAATAGTTCGGACATTTATGCACAAGGCGGTATCACGTGATTTTTTTTCTTTAATACATTATTTTATTTAAAAAACTGGGAAAAGGGGGGTGATTCAAACTTATATTGGGGGGCGGGGTACTTATTCACATGTATTTATTTATTTATTTATTTTTTAACACTTTATACTTTTTTACCATAGCATTGATCAGTGTTATCGGCGCTCTGCTTCTCCAGCCTGCTGAGGCATGGAGCTGTAGATCGCTGATTGGACGACGAGAAGGCAGGTGAGGACCCTCCTGTCGTCCAGTAAGCTGATCGGGACATCACAAATCTGTCGCGAAAGTCCCAATCAGCTCCGTTGAGCTGCCGGGATAATTTTACTTTCACTTTAGACGTCATGATCAACTATCATCGTGGCATCTTACTTCTGCTGGCCTGGCAGAAGTCCAAACACAAGAAATGCAGTCTGGAGTGCTAAGGGGTTGTATCCAGCCTCATGCAATCAAAGCTCCTCTCACACTTAACTGCCGTTTGCTGTTGGTTGCAGAGTGAGGGAGGAAGTTCTCCCCTGTATGGCTTCAGATGAGGTCACACCTGCTGGGTAACACCCCTTCTCAGACTGTCAACTGTGTATAAAGTTGTGTTTCACCAGACAAGCCCTTTAATGAGGTTTTGGCTGCTCAGTGTACTGTCTATAAAGCATGCTCTTCTGTTCAATGTGTGGTGCACATTTATGTATCTTTTTTCTTAATGCATAATGTTATTCATCCATGGAAAGCCTTAAAGGAATACTCCAGGGAACAAAACCCATATCTCATCCTTTCCCTCTCACCAACCTATGTATTTGTCTAAATATCATTCATTAGCTATATACAGCAGTTTCCCTCTTTCAGCTGTCACTTACCGGCAGGAAACGAGAGAAAAATGTAATTCTCAAATCCACCTTGTCATGGTGTTAACCCCTCACTGAGACTAGCCCCCACCCTTCAGGACACCACCACCTGATTTCTGTCTGATTTCTGTTTGTGTGAGAGCTTGTGAGCTATGAGAGAAGAGCAGTGACGATTCTTAGTCACAACTGAGCACATAGCTGCTGTTTTTCTGCTGAATATCTAATCACTGACTTCTGCTATTCAGAGTACAGCATGATTTATTGCTGGAGGAAGGATAGTCTGAAAGAAAAGACATGTACAGTGTGCGTGTGCTGCAGTGTAAGCATGCACACATATAGTGAAAGCAGTTGGCTGGCAGCCACTACAAAGATCTGCACTGACTTTTGGGAGTTGTAGTCTCTGCTGCAAACAAGGAAAAAGTATTTAAGAGACATCAGGGGCCAAAGGAGCTCCAAAACCACATGAATAACTACAGGGCACACAGAACAGGTATTGTGGTGGCTTTGGGGCATATTTTTATTTTTCTTAACTCCCATGGAGTACCCCTTTAAATTGCTATTCTGAGAATCATAGATTAAAGTTACATGTCTGGGCATCTGCATAAAACCTAATGGTCACATACTTCAGTGGCCATAACTCTAATTATAGAAAGAAAAAAAAATACTTCTGAACTTGCAACTTTTGCAATTTGCCAATAATCCAAAAAGTGTCAGTGCTACAATAAAGGCAAAGTCAATCATAATAAAATCTAAAGTTAGATCCAGTAGAGGATGTGGACATCTGAAAACAAAGATCATTGTTTATTCTCCTTTCTCATGAATGGGTTTTGTTAAAAGAAAGTAAATCTTATTAGGCCAGTGTTTTCCAAACAGTGTGTCTTTGGCTGTCCGGGCATGCTGAGAGTTGCAGTTTTGCAGAAGGAGGAGAAACGCTGTATAACGCTGTATTAGGCCTTGGGGATGTGTGATGGCACACTCCAAGCCAGCATGATGTGTGCCGACATATTATAGCCATACGAAGAAACAGTACGGCCCCCC
Source organism: Hyla sarda (assembly GCF_029499605.1). Lineage (NCBI taxonomy): Eukaryota > Metazoa > Chordata > Amphibia > Anura > Hylidae > Hyla > Hyla sarda. The sequence goes on along the minus strand of NC_079193.1, from coordinate 86,968,301 downwards.
ACAAATGCCTGCGGGTGCGTTACTACAACACCCTACAAGACACCAGCTGAACTGAGCCACAATAGAACCACGTGCATGAGGCCTTACCTTCTCGGAAGCATGTTGGAGCAGTTCTGTACACAGACTCTCTTTATCAGACAGACACAGCTTCATTTTGCCCAGTTCCTCTTTGTAATGTGTTATTACATTCTCTTTACTTAAATCTAGAGTTTGTAACGTCTGCACCTCGGTCAGTAGCTTTGTGTTCTCAATCTCTGTATTCTTCAGATGAACCTATAAAAAAAAGCACAATTTAAGTCAAATCATGCAGAATTGTATTACACTGGGGGGGGGGGGGGGGGGGAAGAGGGGGAGAGAGAGAGTATTGAAGAAGCCAGTGAAGAGGTTGTGAAGAAGTTAGACTAGCAAAATAGTTATTGCCAAGGGTGTTGTATTTGCTTGAATAATAATAAAATAAATAAATAAATAAATATTGGACCAGGGGCGAGGGCAAGGTTTCTTACATTTATATGGATTATTAGGACACTGGAGCTGTGTGTAGCTGAACGTACACCACGGCGTCCAACAGAAACAAGTCAGTGAGCACATGAATTGTATCCTATGTACATGTGTAATTGAGATCCGAGCAGTGCCAGTCGGGTGCTCTCTGGCTGAGTGGTACATAATAGAGCATTCCGTCCTCTAAATGACTACTGGCAAAACACTGAACATATCTAACTGCTCTACAAAAAAAATAAAAAAATAAAGAAAAGCACATGCTTAGGCTATGTTTACATGTCTGTTATAGTCACAGAACATAGGTTATTTTAAACTGATCTGCAGCTGACGTTAACATAAGTCAATGGTCTGTTATATTAAAAAGATTTTGTTAAAATTAAATATAAAATAAAAGACTGTTAAAATGCATTATTATCCGTTAAGAAATCCGTGATGTGAGCCTAGCCTTAACAGGGTGTGGGTGTGGGGGGGGAATAAAATACTTGTCCGAGGGACTAAAACGGAGCACAATCTACTTGTCCCTCATAACTATCCACTAGTCCTGGTACACAAAATATTTTAACCAAAATAGCATGTAAATAAGGTCTTTATTAGTTTATTTATTTTTTGCTTTAGTCTTTTTCTACTTACCATATAATAATTTAATAGGTCTGGACAATTACACACGTCAATACCAAATAGGTTTATTTTGATCATGTTTCATGTTTTTATATGAAAAATGGGAAAAGGGGGGTGATGTGAACTTTTAAGACCGAAGGGGTTAATGTATGCATTTTTTTAAGCTTATTATTATTATTATTATTAATAATAAAAGTTTAGTCCCTTAGGACTTTAAAAATGATTCATTAGATTCCTCATAGAGATCAATGAAGTTCCATAGAACTCCACTGATCTGTGTGATTTTTTTCTCATTTAATTGAGCCTGCTCCAGGCAGGCTCAATCAAATACAGATCCACAGCAGCCATGTGAAGAGAGGTAAGCCCTCCGGCTACCTACACCGTGAATTGAGATTGCTCTGCAGGGGGGCGATCCACCCCACTAGACCACCAAGGATGATTATAAGATCCATTTAGATCGCCACTGTCAAAGCTGACAGCGGCGATATAAAGGGTCAATAGTCTGTTACATGCCGGCTACTAGCGGCAGCCCCCAGCTACAGCAATAAGCTGGGGGCCACCGGGTATGGAGCGGGCACAAGTAAGGAGCCCGCTCCATACACTCTCAGCGCCACAGTCTTAAAATTAGAGGTCCGTCATCTAGGAGCATGAAAAATGGATGTCTGTGACTAACAATGGGTTCCATTCATCTAAATAGAGAGATTTAAGATACACAAGATATTAGAAATAATATCCGCATCAATTCTGCAGTGTGTAAATTCACCCCAATGGTAACATAACATGCTATTTTATGGCAGTAAAATAACGCCTGCTATTTAAAGGGGTGGGGCAGCGCAAAGTAACTTATCCCCTATACATAAGATAGGGGATAAGTGCCTGATTGAGGGGGGATCCGACTGCTGAGACCCCTGCAATCTCCTGCATGTTCAATTCTACGGGAGTGCTGGCGATAGTAAAGAACTCAAGTCTCCAGCATGTGCTCCTCTCAGACAGCTGGGGGCGTTCAGGATATCGTGGGGGGGGGGGGGGGGGCAGCGGTCAGACCCCACACACACACACACACACACACACACACACACACAATCTGACACTTATCCCCTACCCTGTGGATTGGGGGGGGGGGGGGTAAGTTACTTTTCGCTGCAAAACCCCTTTACCTTGTTAGTGAGCACATTAATTCCAGTAACATGTGTAAGGTACAAAAAGAATGCATACAATACAAGCAAAAGAAAAAAAAAATTATTAAAATATTATAAACAAATAATAATCCACATCCACATTATAACTTCTATACAGTCTTATACTTTTCACTGCATAGCAGCCTCTCCTGTGCCGTCCAGATTATGGTTAGACTAGCTAACCAAATATGTATTTTCTCAAGCAGAAAAATAATCCCACAAGCAAACAACAACAAGAAGACAAATCCGATCCCTGCCAAGGTTCCATAACTCAAACCATAATTATTGTTGAGGTTTTCCACTGAAATTCCTTTTTGGAAGCAAGTTCCACCCCAAGAGCATAAAACACTCTCCAACTTTGTGCTTTTTTTTCTAACAAAAGAAACAAGGCTATTGTTCGATTCACACAAGGAAGGATCCAAAGCTCGCTGTCTCCAAGGGTAACTTGTTCCATATGTGCCTCTCACCCCTTAATTTTAGGTCATGACCTATTGTTTTATAGGTCTCTATTGGGGGGGGGGGGGGGAAGAGACATTTTTCAACTTAAAAGCAGCGTTCTAAACCATGTATGGGGTTTATAGTTGATAATTGTTAACTATGACAAACGGTATGAGAATGTATAGACGCAGCACAAGGCATGAATGTGTGGGGTGAGGATATCTGTGTGTGGCCAGTATTACTTTGACAACTTAACATTCTATGAAAGTGTCAATGTGATTATTATATTTTTTTTTTTCAAACATTGTATTTTTTTAAAGATTGTATTTTTTCTATTTTTTATTTATTTATTTGCTGCAACTTAGAATTCTGTTTTGTTTGTAAGAATAGGGTTGTACCCAGTGTTATTCTTGCTATCAAAAGTGATAAAAACTCTGGTGAAGGCTCTTAAACCCCTTAAGGACGCAGCCCATTTCGGCCTTAAGGACGCAGACAATTACATTTTTAAGTTTTTGTTTTTTCCTCCTCACCTTCAAAAAATCATAACTCTTTTATATTTTCATCCACAGACTAGTATGAGGGCTTGTTTTTTGCGCGACCAGTTGTCCGCTGTAATGCCATCACTCACTTTACCATTAAATGTATGGCGCAACCAAAATAATACTATTTGTTTGGTGAAATTAAAAAGAAAACCGCAATTTTGCTTATTTTGGAAGGTTTTGTTTTCACACCGTACAATTTACGGTAAAAATTACATGTATTCTTTAGGTCAATACGATTAAAATGATACCCATGATAACATACTTTTCTATTACTGTTGCGCTTAAAAAAAAATCGCAAACTTTTTAACCAAATTAGTATGTTAAAATTTTTGAAGACCTATAACTTTCATTTTTCCGTATAAGCGGCGGTATGAGTACTCATTTTTTGCGCTGTGATCTGTACTTTTTATTGATACCATATTTGCTTATATAGAACTTTTAATCCATTTTTGTATAAATTTTCATGGGAATAAAAGGTTATAAAAAAGCATCTATTTTGGACTTTTTATTTTTACGTTCACGCCGTTCACCGTACCGTATTATTAACATTTTATTTTAATAGTTCAGATATTTATGTACGCGGCGATACCAAATATGTATATAAAAAATTTTTTTTAACACTTTTTGGGTGTGAAATAGGGAAAATGGGACAATTTACGTTTTTATTGGGGAGGGGGTTTTCAAATTTTTTTTACTTTATTTTTTTACTTTTCTTTTTACACTTTAATAGTCCCCATAGGGGACTATTTATAGCAATCACTCGATTGCTAATCCTGTTCAGTGCTATGTATAGGACATAGCACTGATCAGGGTTATCGGCCATCTGCGGGAAGGCAGATCAGAGCAGAAGACGCCGGGAAAGCAGCGGAGGCAGGTGAGGGGACCTTCGTCTGCCGTGCTGGATGATCGGATCGCCGCGGCAGCGCTGCGGGCGATCCGATCATCCATTTTAGTGACCGCAATGCTGCAGATGCCATGATCTGTATTGATCGCGGCATCTGAGGGGTTAATGGCGGACATCCGCGGGATCGCGGGTGTCTGCCATTACGGGTGGGTCCCTGGCTGCTATCAGCAGCCGGGACCTGCCGCGCATGATCCGGGCATCGCTCCGATGCTCGCGGTTATGCTTAGGACGTAAATGTACGCCCTGGTGCGTTAAGTACCACCTCACCAGGACGTACATTTACTGCGCTCGTCGTTAAGGGGTTAAAGGAGTTCTGTAGTGAAAGATAATTATCCCCTATCCAAAGCATAGGAGATAAAGTACGTAACATCAGCCTGTATTTTCCGGCGGCCACCTTGCACATTTTTGGCCGTGTGAACATGGCGTGTGTATGTATGTATGTGTGTATGTTCCAGTATCACTTCCAAACGGCTAAAGATACTAAGATGAAACTTGGCACATATGTTACTTATATGTCAACAACAAACATTGGATAGGTAATCAAACCCTTACTCACCCCCATTTGCAAGGGTCGGGGTTTTTGTTTAAAGTCCCATACAAGTCTATGGTATATATATATATATATATATATATATATATATATATATATATATGTGTTACTGCAGAACGGCTGGAAATATTTCGATACTACTTGGGCACATGTTACATAGGATGTTAATTTAACCCTTAACTACCCCCATTTGTGAGGGTTGGGGTTTTTGTTTTAAGTCCCATGCAAATCTATGGGAATTGTATGTTCCCACATAACGTTGACAGTACATGAAGTCAAAAGCTTCCTCCTTTGTTGCTTTTCCTCCCCAACAAGGATTAGGAAGGAAAAACCGGGCAACGTCGGGTACTCAGCTAGTTACAGTAATAAAATAAACTAAGAGAGGACTAAGGGGATCTTTTCCAATAAGTTCAACAGAACTCATTGGCAGAAAGTATATTTTACATCCAAAAAATTGACATATAACCGAAGAGGAAACATGACCGTAGCCTTTGAAAGTCCAGGTGTGCTGGGAGTTGTAGTTTTGAAACAATTGGAGGAACACTGGTTTGGAAACAGTGCCCAGTATCAAGCATGGCAATAATGGGGGGTGGGGGTGGGAGTATACTTTGTGCAGGGTGACATCATGCTTTTTCTTATTATGCATCATAAACAAAGTATGCTAAAAATGTATGTACGTGTTTAAGTGTAAAACATGAAACTGTATAACGGTGTAGAACTCTGTATCTATATATGATGTCTGTTTTAAAAATAACCAGTCAGGCTTTAACATCCTTTGCCAAGAAGGGTACCGCTGATGCATATAGCACCTGATCACTTGGCGTTCTTATGACAGTATTCCTAGAACAGATTCCCATAACTTTGGGGAACTCGGCAGTTACGTCATGCCCTTAATATGCTCCTCAGATGTGTTTACCCACAGTGTGCCTTATGTTTGTCAGTCAGCTATGTCAGCTGTGCAACCTGACCGACCAACCATACTGCAGCTATATGATCTCGTGTCTCCTTACCTTATACAGTTCCTTTTCATCTTTTTCATTTTTTAATTGAAATTCCAGTTGTTCTCGCTCTAATTTTATTTTCTTAAGTTTATCTTTTATGCTGAAAATTAAAGAAAAAGGATTGTTTTATTCCAAGTGGGTGCATAACCTACACAGAGAGGGCATACAGGAAGGAGGGGGATCCCACAAATCAGTCTGTTACAGGGATGTCGGAACAGGAAATAATTAGAGGAGTTATACGGGATTAGAAAAACAAAGCTTATTTCTTCCAAAAACAGCACCCCACAGGTTGTTTGTGGTATTACAACCTGGCTCTATTCACTTTAAATGGAAATGAGCTGCAATATCACACACATACTGAGGACAAGAGTGGTGCTGGTTTGTGTGTCCATTTTTGTGAAATCAGTTTCTAATCCTGGAGAACACCTTTAACATTTATTCACTTTACATACTGCATGAAGATTTTTTAATGTACTAGTTTAATTTTATATCACCCCTAGTGTTGCTGTTCATCCCCTTTCACGGTGTCATGGACAGTTTGTCAACATTTCTTTTGCTGCAGTTTCCTGACTATTTCTCATTGTGTACACACATTATGGTCACTATACAGTATGATCAATGATTGGGATTAGGTTTCCTTCACATAGTCAAACATAATACACTACAGAGAATACAAGCAATGGACATAATGGACATACTGCTTTACCTATCTAATTCAGTTTCCTTTTCTATAGCTTTCTGAGTCACAGTCAAAAGGTCTTCTTCAACTTGAAGGATTTTTGAAGACATTTCTTTACATACTTTCTTCCCTTCTTCACTTTCAGCTCTTAGGATGTCAGAGGCTTTAAGCAATCCCTAGAATTTAAATAGACATTTGTTATTTACAGACCAGGGAACATCAAGAAATAGTTTAAAGGTATAAATCTATTCTAGAGCAGCCACATTTTATGTGACCACAGTGGTCCATGTGACTGCAGTAAAGCATATCTCTAAATTCTCTTAACAGCAGCTCAGGCAAGATGGCTGCACCCATAAACAAATGTTGACAATAATTATATATATAGAAAACGCCAAAATTGCAAAAAAGTGTAAAAATGTATTCCTTCATGTCAAAATTCAAAGCGACGTTTCAGCTCCCCACTGGAGCTTTTTTCAAGCATATATATATATATATATATATATATATATATATATATATATATAATCTAAAATCGGGAAATGAAAACATATTGAAAAAACATACATAAAAATCTGGTGGTAATTATGTAAGAAAATTAAATGATACACTCATTGACATAGCAGCACTCTGCAAGGGTACCAGTCACATTAAAAAGCAATCTGATCCGCAGGCTTCACATAACCGAACAGGAGGAGTCTGGCATAAATTTGTTTTGCTGGGACTAATAGTCCAGTGGATGGTTCTGACAGATACTGAACATTCATGCAGGGAAGGCTTTCACTGCCCACTGGACTCCTAAAATCAAAACAATCAGGAATTTCAATCCATAAAGTTACATGGATTATTTTTAACAACTTGCACATTTACCTACCCCCAGTCATCAACAGCAGCTCAAAGTAGGACCTGCCTGGTCAGCCAACCACTGGCTGAGATGGGACAGTGCTGAAGCCAGTGATTGGTGGAGCAGGCAGGTCATACTGGGGGGGGGGGGGTGCATGGCTAGGCTTAACTGGGTGGGGGGATAGCACAGTAGAAGGGATTTACAGAAGTAAGGTTGTCCACCTAACCACTGCCGCATAGTTACGCTCTCCTGGAGATCATGTCGCTTTAGGACATATTGGCCCTGATTTACTACTGTAAACCCGACATGGGTTGTGCACCAGATTGCGGCGCATTGCGCCAGAATTGAAAAAATTCCTACCAACTCTTCATTTTACCGAGAAAGCCTGTAAAAGGGGTATGGCCTGTGGAGAATGGGCGTGGTCATCGAAAGGGGGTGTGTACCGACATGAAAAATGCCAACATTATTTACTAAGTTTTCCACAGAAAATGTGGTGGATTTGAGCAGAGGAAACCCCCACAACTCAGAGCATGCGTAAAAAAAGCAAAATGTAGGGAAAAGTGTAAAATGTAGGGAAACCTTAATAAATACTGTGGGGTGGGGGAACACACTCCACTTCACGCTTAAATCAAGTAAATCTGTAAAATAAAAGGATTTGTACTACAGCACTTCCAGGTGTGGACTCTGTGCATGAAAATAGGACAAAGTGGCACATGGCGGTAATAGAAGCTTAATACAAAAGTATTATAACTGCTTCATGGGCTCAAAAGCTGAAGAAAAAAAAAATCCAGAAATACCCCTTCAAGTTGTGGATTCAATGTATTTGAAATGGACTCACCTGGCCTGTACCAATAAAAGAAAAACTTGCCAAATCTAGTTTGCATTGGTTTGTTCAGCTACACAATACCTGTCTAGCTGTTCACTGTCATTGACCTTTGCAAACAGAACCCAAAATTTTATGACTTTAAAAGCTACAATAAGAGTTAATATAAAACCTACATCCTCTCCCATCTTCTCGGCCCTTGCCATTGACCTCCTTACCACATACCAAACTGCTTTACTACTAGGAATGCTGAGGGCTATGGAATATGAAGTGAGACTACTATAGGTTTTATATACATTAGGCAATGAATATTCATTACATGATGTTGTTAAGCAGCTGAACAGAACAATCAGCTGTTATTGGAAGCCTTGCAATTTTCTCAGGGCATATCTGGTCACAGCCATAACAATCTCACTAAACATTATTTTAGCAACCCCAGGAATATAAAAAAAAAAAAAATTATTAAAAAGGTCAGATAAAAATATGCCCTGACATGATAAATGGGCATATAAGAAGCAAACCAGACTCACTATAAGTATGCCCATACACTGAGAACAAAAGAACGAGGCATCACGAAGCCCGAAGCCCTGATCCTTATTTAGGGGGACAGGCAGGAGGACCCGATACATTACACCATAAATGGTTAGAGAGTCAAGAATGTTTGACAATAGGGGGTTGTTCAAGATTAGAAAAACATGACTGCTTTCTTCAAAAAAAAAAAAAATTTAATAAATAAAGTCCCACCACACCTGTCCACAGGTTGTGTCTTTATTCACGTCAATAGAGTTGAGCTGTATTCGACATTACCTGTAAACAAATGCGGTGCTGTTTTTTAAAAAACATTTTTTTTTTTTTTTTTTTGGAAGAAAGCAGCCATATTTTAGTAATCAAGCAGAGCCTCTTTAATGTAATGTATATGGTCAGCCTGAAGAACTGAAGAATTACCGGTACTCACTGAACTGGATTTGCTTAGAGTAGGTATATTTAGTAACTAGAAGAATTATTGCCTGCAAACCCACAGTGTCCATAAACAGCAATAAAGTCAAGCTATGCTGTATACTATAACATAGATCTAGGAACATGACAGAATTCTAGTTTTTGAATATTCAGTTGAAAAGATCATTCCCTAAAATATGTATAATACATGAATGGGCATTAACCAGAAAAAAAAGGTATATATATATATTTTTTGTTTAACAATAGCGTAATAGCATAGTTGACTATGATTTTGCATAACACAAAATTAAGTTTACTGTAAGAGAAACCAAGACAAAAATAAAAAAGCAGTGTGACCCCACCCTAAATGACTGAACAAAAATTATCATATTACAGACATGGACAACTCAAGGATCTAAAGTTTCCCAGATAAGCGAGTCCACCCCTTACATTTATTATATGTTCTCATGGCACAACATTGAAGAAATGGCACTCTGCTACAATGTAATGTGGTGAGAGCACAGTTTTACAGCACAGCTTCCACTCAGAATATCCCTCATCATGGTTGACCAAAGAAGTTGAGTGCACGTGCTCAGAGTCTTATCCAGGGGTTGTTTTTGGGAAATACACGTATGAGTGCTTCCAGCATTGCTGCAGAAGTTGAAGGGGTGGGAGGTCAGCCTGTCCTTGCTCAGACCATATGCATTATTGTCTTCCCAGAAGGAAGCCTTTTTTAAAGATGAATCACAAGAAAGCCAGCAAACAGTTTGCTGAAGACAAACAGACTAAAGATATAGATTACTGAAACGATGACCAAAAAACATTTATTTAGTTCAGATTGTGTCAAATGTGTGTTAACAACCAGGTGAGGAATACAAAGACAAGTGTTTTGTCTACAGTCAAGCACAGCGGTGGGAAGGTCATGGTCTGGGTCTGCATGAGTGCTGCTGGTACATTGATGCCAACATTTACTGTGACAATGAAACAGAGCATGAGAGACTGAACCCCAATCACAACTCTAAGATGACCACTGTCTTGGTAAAGAAGATGAGGGTAAAACCCTATTGAGCATCTGTGGGGCATCCTCATACCATAGGTGCATACCAGAGGAGCATAACATCTCTAAAATTCACCAGCTCCATGATGTCATCATGCAGGAGTGGAAGAGGACCACAGAGGCAACCTGTGAAGCTCTGATGGACAAGAGGCTACAGACAGTGCTGAAAAATAGCAGTGGCCACCCAAAATATTGACATATTGGTCCAATTTGAACATTTCCACTTAGGGGTGCACTCATTTTTGTTGCCAAAGCTTAGACATTAATTCGGCTGTGTGTTATTTTGAGGGGACACAACATTAAACACTGTTATACAGGCTGTGTACTCACTATTTTACATTATAGCAGAGGGTCAGTCCTTTAGTCACATGGAAAGATATAAAATATATTCAAAAATGTGAGAGTTGTACTGACTTATGTGAGATACTGTATGTTCACCGATAAAAACTTGTGTCATACATACGATGATTGTATTTTTACATTCATTACAAATACAATCTGCTGATAATACTTGTTAGGGGTTCAGTCACCCTGATTGAGGGCAGAAAGCCAAAGAGCCACATGGTACAAGTGCAGCTGGCAATGAAAGTCTGAACACTGTGTAGTTCTGGAGATTTAGAGGAATGGCACTGTACAGTATCCACGTTTGCTCCACACTATTCAGGTACTATAAAATCTAATGAGGGTCCGTGTTTCCCCATTAATTGGAGAATCAGGCTTGGAGCTACAGTAATTAAGAGGAGAACTTTTACAGGCACCCAGGGGTCGCAAAGCCGCATTCTATGTAACAAGTCTGCTTTCCAAATTTGCTATACTCATGTTTTTTTTTCTCAGGTTATTTAAAGAGGTACTCCACCTACTTTATTTTTAGAAGATTCTAATTAAGGCCAAGGCTTCACTGGGATCAAGACATTATATGCAACACACACACACTGCTTGCTGCTAATACAGGCAATTGTGGATTTTGTGGAAATCTGCTGATGCGGTCGCATGGTGAAAAAAAAAAAAAAAAAAAAAAAAAGACTAAAAAAAAAAAAAAATTGCAAATGGTATGGAATCTATTGAAACCAGGCAGATTTAGCTAGTCACTGCTAGGGACTCACTATTGCACATCTACCTTGTACACTGCAGCCCCATCCTTATATCGACTTGGAGATCTACATCTTATAGTATGTTCAGTCCCCTGAAGATACTTTGCAAGTGAAATATGTAGGGACAGATAAGTACCACAATGCCCTCTTATCTCATGTGCATTCCTATTGATGGAATTTTTTTCTATATGCATATGAATTTTGGCCCACATTTTGGAGTAATATATGTTGTCACAAGTTTAGTTTGCTTTGCCCAGTTTCCAGGAGGTTAAGGTTTGGGACTAGTGCCACACTTATTAGGGTACAATCACTAGAACAATCCGTATTGAACTAGGGATTGTTATTTTCCCCTAACAGGTAGAGAAACTTCCCCTAGGCACAAGTTTTTATGCATCCTGTCAAAAAATGTCCAGTTTGCTTAGGGAGTAAGGCCAAGTATTATGGTAATAATACGCTACAATACACTGGCGTTCCCCTGATCTACTTTTTGTATTAGCCTAGATTTGGTCAAATTGTTAGTGTAGTAGTTTTACTAAATTGGGGATTCTAGCTGCTGGTGTTCCCAATGACGTTACAGATGCATCTACTTTACTACAGTAGGACAATAGTTTCATTTCTAACAAGAGCTGAACCAAGATTTTTCTTAAAACATTCACCAGGTTATGCCAGCTTTCAGCAAGATTCCTACTCTATATCATAAGACAGGCGCTGCCTGCACCCAGACAGAACAAAAGTTGCCTGTTGCCTAATTTTTGATATAATGTAGATAACATTAAACCTGTATTTGTAATATACATTGGTTAAAAAAAGTTGTTTTTTTTTTTTTGGGGGGGGGGGGGGGTTGAAAAAAATGCTCTATACATCCTACCATAAAGGGTTTCTTTACTGTCCAGTACACAGTCTTGTCACTGCAGCTATCCCCTGTGTTTCTCGGCTAGTAGCCGTACAGAGGAAAAATACAGGAAGTGAGGACAGGACAAGCTGGGCTCTGTGCAGGCTCCGGGCTGGCCAGTCAGCCTGCTCTGTTAGCTGGGGTGTGTCACAGAACCTCAGTGCACAGAGCAGCCAGTTGTCAGCTCTAAGGAGTGAGGGAGGAAGTTCCTACATGAAATGTGAGGGCAAGCAAGGGACTGCCCCCTACTTGTCAATAGTGTTGCTCGCGAATATTCGCAATTCGAATATTATTCGCGAATATCGCATATTCGCGAATTTCGCGAATATAGCGCTATATATTCGTAATTACGAATATTCGTTTTTTTGTTTTGTTTTTCTTCACAGTACACATCACAGTGATCCCCCCTCTCTGCTTCCAGCTTGTGTGGTGTAAAGAAGGCTGTAATACTACTGTGTGAGACTGGCGCGCAAAAATTCGCGTATGCGAAAATTAGCATATGCTAATTTTCGCATATGCGAATTGTTACGTATGTTGATTTTGTATATGCTAATTTTCACATATGTTAATTTTCGCATACGCGAATGTTCGCATATGCGAAAATAAAACGAGAATATAACGAATATGCGAATATTCGCGAATATATGACGAATATTCGCCCATATATTCGCGAATATTCGCGAATTCGAATATGGCCTATGCCGCTCAACACTACTTGTCAATTAACTACATGCAGTGTGAGTAACATAGTGAATTAGGAGCCATAAAAGTACACAGACAGGATCAGCACCACTTGCCTGGAGCAGAAAAAAAATCTTCATAGACAACAATGTCTATATATAGAGTGTAATTCTGGCAAAAGATTGAACAAGTTCAATGTTCTGGTGAAATTTTTAGAGAATATTTTCTGGGTGGAAAGCACTCTGCACTGTGCAGCGGAATCCCATTTCAAGCAATGGGACTCTGCTGCACTAGCAGAATTTATAACAGAATTCCACTCGGAAATTCTGTAGTGTAATCCCGGCCTTATACCAAGGGGGAACCAGTTACTCAGCAAGAGGAGAATAAAAGAAAACTGAAAGAGGGGATAACATAAAACAAGCCTAGGCAAGTGGGGAAGGATTAAGATATTTAGATTTTTAAACAGAAGTCATTTACAAATCTGTATAAAATCTTTATGGCATCAGTTGATTTGAAAACACTTTTTTTTCTCCAGAATACCCCTTCAATGAAGTATCCCATCTTTCCACCCAGCTTTAATCTTCGAGACCAGGCTGGAAACAGCTCAGCTGATCAGACCACCAAATTTTTTTTATATTTTGCCACCTAAAAAGTATTTAATGAGAAAGAAAATAACATCTCAAATGGAGAATAGGAAATAACAGCAGTGTTAGCGTTTCCCAGTTCCCCCCACTCCAGCAGTCATTCTGACTCCTAGTAACCCAGCCATGAAACCTTTCCTAGTTATCAATAAGAAAACATTGCAAAAAAGTTATGAGCGGGTAGTAAATATCTAGTAACATGGCTCGCCGGCTTCTGGGATTTGTCTGATACAGGATAGAGACGGATACACAATGTCATTAGACCCGAGTGCATCTGTCAGTGTGTTTGATAAAAAACAACCTGCCCCATGGTTACTGCGCTAAGCTCTTGGAGAAATACCGAGTCATGTCAACTGGCAATTGCCCCAGTGAAATACATCAAGAGAACCATTTCCATTTTACACAGAAAATACACAAGCAGGTCAGGCGCATTTTAAAGATTAACAAAAGCTGTCATTTCTATAGAGCTTGTGTATATAATAAACTGGGTCATGTTCTCTTTTACAGTTCGGCTACGTGTAATCTGTCGCCTTTGCAAGCTAACAGCTTTACTGAGGCTATGCTAACCAGATATTGGTTGGTAACAGTGATGAAGTCTGGGAAATAAGTTCCCTAACCATGACCAAACTGCATTAGTGCTTCTAAAACAGTGCTCTCCCAACTGGGGCTCTCCTGATGTTGCAAAACTACAACTCCCAGCATCCCCAGACAGCTGTTGGCTAAAATATGAAAAATCTATTTGCCTGGCTATGGACATTTAGCATCTTGCATTTTGTGCCATTTAACCCTACCCACAAAAAACAAGATTTATTCTAATGTGTAAGGGGGTCTCTTAAATCTTATTCCCTTTTCACAAGTGTCTGACCGTAAGGAGTCTGACCTCTGGGCCCCCTGTGATCCCCCCCCCCCCAGAATAGGGCCCAGAATCTTACTGCTGCATAGAGCGAGGGGTCAGCACGTGTTCAAAGCATTCTTTATGGGAGAGCATGGTAAGTGAGCTATTACATCCTTGTTCACACTGGTGTAGTGCTGTGCAGTGTCCGTTGCTGCCGTGGCGCCGTGTCTGCGGGGGGGTGCGGCCCATAGACTGGTTTGAGTGGCATTGGGGCCACTCTGCCGGTGGGTCGTTCCCCCCTGTGGGCACTGGTGTTGCGGCGATGGTGGTCGCCGCCCGGTGCTGCGCCATTTTATTTGCCGTTAGGGACCCACTCTAAATAGGTGGCCTTGACGTGGCGAGTGGGCTTGTACTTTTTGATCAAAAATGTATACTAACAACCTGTTAGTTTTTGATATTATGCTGAGAAGCAATCAGATCATTATACAAGATTGTAGATGTGCACCATGTCTGTTTTTGTACCCGAATTAATTCTTTATGGGAAACCCGGAGATACACAAGCACTGTACTCTGGTATCTCCAATGCTCCCAGAGGTCGGACCTCTGCGATCAGGTACTATGGATAGGTGATTGGTTTTTAAACGCTGGAGTACCCCTTTAAAAAGGGATCTCCAGTAATAGATAAACAGAGCTAATTTTTTCCCTAAAACAGCACCACTCCTGCCCACAGGTTGTGTGTGGTATTACAAATTGGCTCCATTCACTTCATTCGAACTGAGCTGGGATACCACACCCAACCTGCATACAAATGTGGCGCTGTTCTTTGAAGAAATCAGCTCTGTTTTTCTAATGCTGGATACCCCTTTAAAGTGGTGCAAGACAATGTTTCTTTAAAATCAACTGATGCAAGAAAGTTAAACAGATTTGTAAATTACTTCTATTTAAAAATCTTAATCATTCCAGTACTTATTAGCTGCTGTATGCTCCACAGGAAGTTCTTTTAGAGTTTCCTTTCTGTCTGACCACAGTGCTCTCTGCTGACACCTCTGTCCATTTTAGGAACTGTCCAGAGACGGAGCAAATCCCCATAGAAAACCTATCCTACTCTGGACAGTTCCTAAAATGGACAGAGGTGTCAGCAAAGAGCACTGTGGTCAGACAGAAAGGACACCTCTGCCCATGTCAGGAACTGTCCAGAGCAGGAGAGGTTTGCTATGTGGATTTGTTTATACTCTGGACAGTAGTTCTCGACATGGAACACTGTGGAGCACTGTGGGCAGAGAAAAGAAATCCAAAAAGAAAAGAACTTCCTCTGGAGCATACAGCAGATGAGAAGTACTGGAAGGAGTTAGATTTTTTAAATAGAAGTAATTTACAAATCTGTTTAACTATCTGGCACCAGTTGATTAAAAAAAAAAAAATTGTCTTCCACCGGAGTACTCCTTTAACTTTCACCAAATGTTGTTGAAATACATCTCCCCCACCTATGAAGGCAAGACGTCCATTTGGCTTGGCCAAGCATGCATATAACTGTCGAGCTAGCAGACAGTAAGCTGACTGAGTAGTTCTATGAGGGGTACGGCCACCTTTAGTCTTAAAAATTGTGATGTAACCAGATATGCAGCATATTAAAAGAAGTGGTTGATGGATGTTTGTGAATGTGAATACTATAAATTGACATAGTTGTTCCAATGTTTCACATTCTCAGTAAAAAATAAAGTATTTGATTTGATGAATGAAATAAATAACGTAAAACAACTGAGAAGTCATTGAGAATCAGCGCTCCATTCTACAGTGTACTGTGAATACAAAATGTGGCATTTTGCGGGATATTTTTCACATAGTTAAGGATTTTCGGTAATGTACACGGTCCCAAGAGAGAAACAAAGCAAAAAACAATTGTATTCTGTCCAAGACCATGTCACACAACATTACATCTATATGTCATTTTCAGACACGCAGGCACCACATGATCCATATACCCCCCTAAAGTCCCAAACATAAGCAGGGTTCCCCAGAATTTTATAGAGCAGGGCTAATCGTGGGTATGAAGCTGTGTCTGTAATGTAACCCTAGAGGACAAATTAAACATATGCAGGTTGTGTGTGGTAGCAAAGACAAGTCCATACCCAAATCTATACCCCCTAAACCATTGATGGTACCAGCCAGAGGAACAATTTACTAGAAAACCAGTTCTGTGCCTGATAATCAAGAAAAACTAACTATATTTTGTGATATTGTTCATGAATGCAAACATACATTCAATTTAAAGCAACAAAACAGAGGACATTTGTGAATGTCTACATCTATCCAGATTCAAGGAATCTGACAAGTATTCTACACATGTACATCAAACCTATCAGGAAGGCTGCAGCAGTATAAACCAAGCATGTAACACTAAAGAGGTCATGTATAAAAGCACAAGACGATTTACAAGCCATACATTATGTGTGAGGGAAATGCAAAGACAGATATAGATAGGAACTACCAGGTGTAAATGTATTATCATAAAGCCTTCATTACACAAAACATGGAATTGCTTAAAGGGGTATTCCAGGAAAAAACATTTTTTATATATATCAACTGGCTCCAGAAAGTTAAACAGATTTAAAAAATCTTAACCCTTTCAGTACTTATGAGCTTCTGAAGTTAAGGTTGTTCTTTTCTGTCCAAGTGCTCTCTGATGACACGTGTCTTGGGAATCGCCCAGTTTAGAAGAGGTTTGCTATGGGGATTTGCTTCTAAACTGGGCAGTTCCCGAGACAGGTGTCATCAGAGAGCACTTAGACAGAAAAGAACAACCTTAACTTCAGAAGCTCAGAGGACTTAGACAGAAAAGAACAACCTTAACTTCAGAAGCTCATAAGTACTGAAAGGATTAAGATTTTTTAAACAAATCTGTTTAACTTTCTGGAGCCAATTGATATAGATGTGTATATATTAGAGATGCGCGAACTTACAGTAAATTCGATTCGTCACGAACTTCTCGGCTCGGCAGTTGATGACTTTTCCTGCATAAATTAGTTCAGCCTTCAGGTGCTCCGGTGGGCTGGAAAAGGTGGATACAGTCCTAGGAAAGAGTCTCATAGGACTGTATCCACCTTTTCCAGCCCATCGGAGCACCTGAAAGCTGAACTAATTTATGCAGGAAAAGTCATCAACTGCCGAGCCGAGAAGTTCTTGACGAATCGAATTTACTGTAAGTTCGCTCATCTCTAATATATATATGTATATGTTTTTCCCTTGATAACCCCTTTAAGGGTGTATTCACACACGTACAGTATGCTGAGCATAAACGACTGAACACCGCTTCAAATATGTGCAAAATACTGTATGTGTAAATAAATATATATATTATATATCAGTGGTCTTCAACCTGCGGACCTCCAGATGTTGGAAAACTACAACTCCCAGCATGCCCGGACAGCCGTTGGCTGTCCGGGCATGCTGGGAGTTGTAGTTTTGCAACATCTGGAGGTCCACAGGTTGGAGACCACTGTTATATATAAACACACACATCTAACAAAACCCACACCCGTTCCCCCTAGTACTTTGCTCTCATTTACTGATGACCTACATATACACCATACGCATGAAGCATGTTAAAAGTCTTACTGATAATTTGAAGTTTCATATTACATTCACTTTAATGGCACTGAGCTGCAATACCACACACGACCTGAGGACAAGAGTGGCACTGTTTCTAGAGGAAAGCAGCTATGTATTTCTAATCCTGTTCTATGTGAACAAACTTTGATCAATTGTTACTCAAGCTCTGCAACTTTTCAATTTACTTTGTATTAATTGCGATGGTTTCCATTTGCTGTCAGTGAATAGAAGCATTGCTGATTGTTTGTAGTGGAGGAAAATCTGTACAGACACCATGATTCTCAGCTTAGCAGTAGTCATATCCAGTCCAAGTGCTCTAAACAGCTTCTTCTTGCAGATTCCTCCGTTTCTGGCAGCAACAAATACAGCTGTATGCAGTAACACCCTTAGGGTCTACTCACACAGCAGAATTTACGCTTGCGGAATTCAGACTCAAATTTAGGCCCATAGACTATGGGATTCCGCACTCTCATTCACACGTCTGAATTTCCGCTTGCGGAATGTGAATGGGAGTGCGGAATCCCATAGAATTCTCTGGGCTTTAATTTGAGGTGGAATTATGCAAGTGGAAATTCTGCCGTGTGAACAGACCATTAGTGAAACAAGAAAGACCTCAGAAGTCAAGACGGTCCTTCAGGCGCCACAGGGGTCCGCTGCGCGACACATCCGGCAGACACCGTATTTTTCGCCGTGTAAGACGCACTTTTTCTTTTTTGGGGGGAAAAAAGTCGGTGCGTCTTATACGGCGAATACACACCTATCGCGGCGGTCCCTGGGCCATCAACGGCCAGGACCCGCAGCTAATACAGGACATCACCGATCGCGGTGATGCCCTTTATTAACCCTTCAGACGCGGCGATCAAAGCTGACCACCGCATCTGAAGGGAAAGTGACACTAACCCGGCTGCTCAGTCGGGCTGTTCGGGAGCGCTGCGGTGAAATCGCGGCGTCCCGAACAGCTTAAAGGACACTGGGCGGGACCTTACCTGCCTCCTCGATGTCTGCTCTGTGCCGGGATCCCCTGCATGGCCGGCGCTCTCCTTCAACGTCGTCGCGCACGCCGTCCAGTTATCAAATAGGAGCGGCGTGTGTAGCGACGTGATGACGGCGACGGAGAGCGTGGATCCCGGGGAAGACGACATCCGGAGCATCGGGGACACCACGGGACCCGGCGACAGTGATGGAGGGCGACATCCAGGGCAGCGGTGATGGGTCCGGAGCGGCGGGGACACATGAGTATTACCTCCTATTCAGTGGTCTTCAACCTGCGGAACTCCAGATGTTGCAAAACTACAACTCCCAGCATGCCCGGACAGCCGACAGCTGTCCGGGCATGCTGGGAGTTGTTGTTTTGCAACATCTGGAGGTCTGCAGGTTAAAGATCACTGTTGGGTTCAGAATCTTTTTTTTCTAGATTTTGCACCTTTAAAATTGGGTGCGTCTTATACGCCTGTGCGTCCTATAGGGCGAAAAATACGGTAACTGTAGCTTCCAGTATAAACTAAAACCATAATGTAGATGTAGCAAGCAGACAATCTGTACTGATCCTCACCCTCTGGAGGATTAGAATACCCATCCTATCTATACATTGAGACAATCACATATCATGGCAATGATAACAGACAAACACATAGTACATTACAAAGTTGCCGATTTTTCATTGCCAAGCTATTTTCTTTGTTTTTTCATTGTCACCATCTGAGTTATCACTTAAAGGGGTACTCCGGTGAAATTTTATTACTTTTATTTTTAAATCAACTGGCAGACAGTTCTGTGTTTCAAAAATAATTTCCGCTGTAGTATTCAGCAGCTAATAAGTACAGGAAGGATTAAGATTTTTTAATAGAAGTAATTTACAAATCTGTTTAACTTTCTGGCACCAGTTGATTTCTAAAAAAAATAAAATAAAATTAAAAAAAAGGTTTTCACCGGAGTACCCCTTTAAGTAACTTCTGTATTTGCATTTTCCTGATCACTTTAATAATATACAGTACTGCACTACTAGCGTAGTGCAGTGTATTATCCTGTCAACAAAGAGCTCACAGGCAAAGCCGAGTGGGTGCAAATACATAGCATAAGAAACAGATCCAGCAAAGTTGCTAGTAGGCTTCAGTGTGCCACAGTCTACGTTGATATTTTTATTTTTATTTTTTTCTATAAAGATATAGCTAAATATATGGGAGACGCCTCAACCTTAACCTTTGTAGCTATTTACAGATATGCTACATGTAGTTGTAGACTTTCATTGGCTGTACAAAAATGCAAGCAAAATATTGTTTATTTTAAGAAACTGCAGTCCTGGATATAGACAAGTGTAGAAAAAAGGAATATTCAATACATCTGTATAAAAAAAAAAGTTTAAAAATATACAAAAAAAAAATAAAATAAAAAAAAAAAGATATATACACACACACATATATATATATATATACACACACATACATACACACACATATATATATGTGTGTGTGTGTGTGTGTGTATGTGTGTGTATATATATCTTTTTTTTTTTTTTTTTTTTTTTTATTAAAAGGAAGATCACATGCAGCACTCCATAGGGTGAACAAAAGATGTGTAGCTTTATTCCATCTGGTGAATGGATACAATGTTTCGGTTGCCCTTGCAACCTTTTTGAAGCATGCTTGCATTTGATCTTCCTTTTACTAACTCTCTGAGACCCTGACCTGGGTCCTCCACCTGCGGGCACCCAACATATACCTGGGCAGTGCTGCTTCCTTTTCCAGAAAAACATAAAAAGTATTAATATATATATATATATATATATATATATATATATATATATATATATATACACACACACACATATATATATATATATATATATATTCATAATTTTTATTTTATTTTTTTCTGGAGAAAGGAAGCAGCACTGCCCAGGTATATGTTGGGTGCCCGCAGGTGGAGGACCCAGGTCAGGGCAGGTATTTAAAATGCAAACAGTATTTATCAAGCCAAATGTGGTTTAAAAAAACTAAAACAAAAAAAACCCAGTAATTTAATTTGTGTGTCTGTGTGGAGATATAGATAGATATAGATAGATAGATAGATAGATAGATATTTATATCTATCTATATCTCCACACAGACACACAAATTAAATTACTGGGTTTTTTTTAAACCACATTTGGCTTGATAAATACTGGTTGCATTTTAAATACCTGTCCTAAACAATCTTACAATCCATCCAAAAATGTTCTATTTTCCATATTATACATAGTGCAGGCATTTGACCACTGACCGGCTAAAGAGACAAGTGATCTTTTTGTTTGGCATGCATATCGCACTTAAGCTGCGTGGCTCCCAGACTGCATTAAACATTATTATTCCCTGTAACTTGATAGAATCCGCTGAACTTGACCCATCTGACTTGTGTGTTTTTTTTTTTTTTACAGGCGGTCTATAAAAACAATTATTCACAGTTCTACCACTAGAGGGCAAGAGAACATTACAAAACAGCCAAGTGATTTACACCTCCCCCTCCTAATAAAACCTGATCTCTACTTCCAAGCGCAGCTTACTGCAAATCCAAAGATCTAAATAGCACTACAAGGATTTCATCCCACAATTCATTTCATAAAGAGCGTCCACCGTAAAGGGAAGGGGACCAATGCGGAACAAGAAATGCACAACAAAATGATGCTCATTTCCATAGGAACGTAAGAACAATAAATAAAAACAAACAGATCACACCGTAAAGCTGATGATGTTACCCTATAATGCTGTATATGTTGCGCCGTTTGAAAGACACAAAATGTTACATGCACTAATTTTTCTCCCGTCACAAATAACGTCCGTTATTCATCACGGGCTATATATATAACAGGTGATAACGGATAAATCAAAAAATACTGTAGACTTGAATGGGATTTTTTAATGGCCGTTTTTAAGGTTTTTCTTAACGGGACATTGTAACGGGTCTTTAAAACATATAGTGAGAAAGGGGCCTAAGGAGGAAGGTGAGAAAGTGGGGTGATAACCCATGTGGGAGCCGCACTGGCTGTCAGACACAACTAGAATAAACTTGCATACACTTTTCCTGCTGGAGGAATATAAAATTAAAATAAAACACACACACACACATTTTTTTTAATTTTTTTTTATAGATTATTACTACTACTATTATTAAACATAATAACCATAAATTATAATAATTCAAATAATCATAATCATTATTAAATAAAAAATTATAATAAAAATCTAATTAAAATTTAGGAATTTATATTGGTCTGCATGACTTTCAGCAAACCATCTCTTATATCAAAATAATAAAAATTAGAAACAAAACAAAATGAATCCCCTGTGGGCACTGGTGTCGTGGCGGTGGTGGTCGCCGCCCAGTGCTACGCCATTTTATGCTAGGGACGTTAGGGACCCACTCTAAATAGGTGGCCTTGACGTGGCGAGCGTATATACTAACAACCTGTTCGTTTTTGAAATTATGCTGAGAAGCAATCAGATCATTATACAAGATTGTAGATGTGCACCATGTCTGTTTTCTACCCGAATTCACATGTGCATGACTAGTAAATCTGTATAGAAAGGAAAGCTGAGTAAGGGTAAAGCATGGGGGAAAAAGATTGGTAAAGCAAGTGCAACCTCGTATACAAAGTTACATAGAAAGGCTCAAAGGCTGTCCAGGCAATCTGGGAGTTGTAGTTTTGCAACAGCTGGAAGCACCCTGGTTGGAAAACACTGGACTAAATAGTATACCAGTAGCTGTCATGTAGGCTGAATAGAGAAGACTCATTGATCTATTGAAGACAATACTCTCTCTCTCTCTCTTTTTTTTTTTTTATGGAAATGAATGGAACCCAAAATAAACAGGAAATTACAGTCAACTATGAGTGCTGTAAAATGTGGCCATTTTCTGGCACTACCGTAACTGTGCTGGAGACTACCTACATACGCCTTTTAATTGTTAACAGGATTTACCCATTTACTGCCATGAAACACCTTTATACCAATAAAGGTTGAAGCAAATGGCATTTCCATCCCTATTAGTGCAAATTTACCTTTGTATGTAGTTAAAAATGAATGGTGCAATAAGAAAGGAAAAGCCATTATATGTGCCCCGTGCCTTATCAGTCCTGACGTCAGATACGCCATAAATCATATGTAAAAGAGTCCCCGGCTGACAGATGACTGTTTATTGCACGCTATTCCATTGTAAAGTAGAGTTAAAGTGACAATCGTATGGCGCCCTGCCCGTTATAGGTAAGCTATCAGTCTGCCGCAGCCAATGACCAGGCGGGATGGGGCACATTTCTTCCTTCTATTGCTTCCTTGTTGTATCAGCCATTTTCAGCAGTTATAAATGTCAGCTCTACATCCTGTGGGCAGTGTGCAGAAATCATTGACATGGTGCCCACAGTAGCAGTGTTGTGCCATTACCTTTATTATTATTATGCTACTGTTTCATGCACAATGTACACAATGATTTTGTGCAAGGAACTTTACAGCTGGAGGAATATAAATTTACAATTACTCATAAAAGTCAGAAGTAATTTACTACATCAGTGCATGGTATTATTCCCTTTAGTTACTTATAGGGCTGTAAAAATTAAAAAAAATCCTAAAAACGCTCTAGACTTCTTGTAACTTGTAGCAGCTCAAAAGTGGCTTACGAAGGCCTCCTTTACATATATCTGACATCCAGCATCTTCTCACTCCAGCTCTGTAGAAAATGTGCCAGGAGGGAAACTGATAATAGAATTGATCCCATTCACTTGAAAGGGACAGTTCACATTCATCCAGCGACTCAGGACACCGGATGACTGGACTCGCGGGACCGGCACCAGACATGGGAATGCTTCTTGCTGCATCAGTTGTGGCATCAGTTGCGTAAAATTTAGGATTTACGTATGCCGGACACCAGACATATGTCAATAATTAAAGGGGTACTCCACTCCCCAGCATTCGGAACATTTAGTTATGAACGCCGGCAGCAGACGTCGGGGTCACCACGCCCCCTTGTGACGTCACACTCCGCCCCTCGTTGCAAGTCTATGGGAGGGGGTATGACGGTCGTTACACCCCCTCCCATAGATTTGCATTGAGGGGGCGCGTGTGACGTCACGAGGGGGTGGAGTGTGACATCACGAGGGGGCGTGGCGACCCCGACACCCGCTCCTGGCGTTTGGAACTAAATGTTCCAAATGCTGGGGAGTGGAGTACCCCTTTAAATCAATGGGAGTTTCATGACAGGACACATGTGCACTGACTATGGCTCTAACCTAGTTTTTTTTATTTAACACATGTACATAAAGTCTTAGCATCTATACTAGTACACTGCATAAATTTCAGTTCCCCATATTAAAAAGGATCCCCTTTATTTGTATAAAGGATTGATGGGCACTGTCAGATTCAAAAAAACATGTATATGTGTTGTACATCTTGGCAAAGCATCTAACAAACTCCATAAAATTTTTGATCTTTTTATAGAAATCATGGCAAAAAAAACAAAAAAAACAAAAAAAACACCCCATACCATCCAGAACATATAGGGGGAGATTTATCAAAACTTGTGCAAAGGAAAAAATTGCACAGTTGCCTATAGCAACCAATCAGTTCACTTCTTTCATTTTGCAGAGGCCTTGTTAAAAATGAAAGAAGCGAGCTGATTGGTTGCTATGGGCTTTTCCTCTGGACAGGTTTTGATAAATCTGCCCCAATCTTGTCCGGCTGCAGCATCATCTTTATCCATGCTGAAGCACAGGCTGGGAGTCCAGGGAGTGAGTGAGGGACTAGCACTCATCTGTGCTTACTCTTATCCTATCAGGCTGCAGCATGAAAACAGAGAGGAGTGGATTACAGAGCAACCTGCATCGATTAGAAGAAGAGATCCAGCACAGCAGACTCAGGGAGGAAAATGAGTCCTGCAGAGTGAGGACACGTCATTCTGTGAGGCACAGAATGACAAACCAAGGGAGCAACAGAAAGAAGGTATAGATGCTTGACAAATAAAAATTGTCATGACAAAGATTAGTTACTGAGTAACATAACTATTTTTTTCTTCTTCGCGGGATACGAAAGGTACTCAAAAAAAAATAAAAAATAAATAAATAAATAAGCCTCCTGGCATATACATAAGTCATTACAAATTATCATTATTAGTAGTATAATGAATATAATATTACATACACTGGCTGGATTGTACAACTAACAATCCAACTAAGGACAATTGTGAAATATATCCCCTTTAAAATTAGCATCTGAACAAAATCAGCCTTTATCATTTGCATAGTGAAAACCTCAGTGATGTCT
The DNA here is from genome assembly GCF_029499605.1 of Hyla sarda. Classification (NCBI taxonomy): domain Eukaryota; kingdom Metazoa; phylum Chordata; class Amphibia; order Anura; family Hylidae; genus Hyla; species Hyla sarda. Next base: position 86,943,204 of record NC_079193.1, on the reverse strand, counting down.
ATGAAGCTAGTCTTAGCTTATCTCATAGGTTAAACTATTGTTCCTCAGATAAGAGAGGCATCATTCTGTGAGGACAATCGGATGACGGGGACTGGTGTGAGCGGTGACCATCTCTGTACAACATGCTGGAGGATCTTGATACTACAAAAGCAATAACCTTAAAAAAAATAATACTTGCAGTAGAGGTGGCAGCCATTTAGATACCTTTTTATTTTTAAAGCAATGTTCCAGCTTTGGGGCCAGGCACCAATTATAAAAGTGAACTGCTTAAGTAGTAATCTCCTAACATCTTATCAGATCTATTAAAACATGATCAAGGATATTGTGATGTGCTAGTGGCATGTCTACAGTCGGTGCAGCACTGACTGGGCTTAATACTGGCGCCCTAAAACGGTGGCTATAATCCACTGGCAGCAGAAGCACAGGGTTAGCACCAGATGTTTCCATCTTATAAAAAGCAGAAGGCCCATTAATATTATATTACGGATTGCTCATTATAGCAAGAAAAAAAAAGGAAAACAACAAATAGTCTTGATTACAGATTGTCTACTGTTTACAGGGTCTACAATTTGTATGCAGACCTGTGTGTCTCAATGGTAACAGACTACAAATATAACCTGATACTAGGGCTGGGCGGTATGACCAAATGTGTGTATCACGGTATTTTTTTTTACTTTTGGCAGTTCCACAGTATATAACGGTATCTCCTAGCCCCCCCCCCCCCCCCCCCATATTAATTATCAGCCCACATCCCCATCTGGGTAAATACTCACATATCATCCGCAATCGCTGCCCTCCTCGTCCTGTTTGTTGCAGCTGCCGGCGCTGGCACGCTATACTGTGCGGTATCCCTATGCCCGGGCTGCAAAAGGTAAAAAAAAAAAAAAATTTAACGCACCTACGTCGGCCTTACGCTGGGGACGGGAATGTCATAGAGCTGTCAGCCTATCACCGGCCGCAGCGGAACATCGCTGCGGCCGGTGATAGGCTGACGGCTGTCCGACGTTGCCGTCCCCAGGAAACAAGTGAGGCCGGTACCAGACCAACGGGAGGTGGGTTAAAGTTTATTTTGTAAATTTTTTTTGCAGCCCGGGCATAGGGATACCGCACAGTATAGAGCAGTGGTCTCCAACCTGCGGACCTCCAGATGTTGCAAAACTACAACTCCCAGCATGCCCGGACAGCCAACATCTGTCCAGGAATGCTGGGAGTTGCAGTTTTGCAACATCGGGAGGTCCACAGGTTGGAGACCACTGGTATAGAGTGTCAGCGCCGGCGGCGGCAACAAACAGGACGAGGAGGGCAGCGCATGCGAGTGAAGTGAGTAGTACTCTGATGGGGACAGTGCTGGGCTGGGCAAATAATAAATTTTGGGGGGGGGCAGAACAGCGCTGGGGACAGCAAATTCCCGAGGGGGAGGGGCTAAACCGATATTGCGGTATGGGTTAAAATTCATATCGTGCAGCACAAAAATTTCGGTATGAACCGGTATACCGCTCAGCCCTACCTGATACTGCAACTAAACTTCCTTTTTATCTGTCCTTTATTCTTGTTAACCCCACAAATCCTGTAGTAATGGAGTATAAACAGGTTTTGGATGGCTCAGTTTTGCCTCAGTTATCATTGTTTGAGTGAACCTGTTATACTGCCCTACCTGAGAAAAGAATAGGACAGAGGGAAGAAAACCAGAATGTTGCGATATATAGAATAGAGCGCTAAAAAGGAAAGTAAATCCTGATAGGACTCCTAGGAGGAACAGTGAGTGTCCAGTATACCCTGCCCCCACACAGCGATTGACAGCTTTTCCTTTAACGGTGTGTGTATACAGAAAGCTGTCAATCACCGAGTGTGGGCAGGGTAAGAAGGATTCTCACTGCCCCTCCTAGGATTCCTGTCAGGATTTTATTTGGAAAACCTGGTTTTAAATGTATACACATCTATTGTACATAACTAAGCTTCTCTACCTCATACACCACTCTCAGATAGGGCAGCATAAGTTTTGCTTTGCATTGTTGATGTGGTCTACAACCTGTAGCTCCCCTACTGTTGTGTTATTACAACTCCCAGCATTTCTGCCAATATGAAACTTACCAAGCCATCTTTGGAGCAGTAGTATCAAAGCAACCTGAGAACCACAGGCAGCAGAGCATCGGTGTAAATGCTTGAAAGCCTTTCTGCTAGCAGCCTTCCCCCCATGGGAGTACATCTGGAAATGGTTGTGATCCAAGCCTGGTATCAAAATCGTGAAGCTTTCTAATAGTTTTACAACATAAAAGCCAAAGTGGCTGAAGGTTAATAGAATTAACCTGTACTCTGTAAACACACAACTCATGCACCTTGTACTATATAGCTTGTCATCATCTCATTCAGCTCCAGTGGGGGCTTCAAAGAAAAAGCAGCACACCCTCCCAAAAAGCCCATGAACAAATAGAGCTGAATGATTTGGGTTTAAAAGAATGGAGGCTAAACATTATACCGGTCTATCCATAGATTTTAACCTTATTGATTCTATATTACCGTATATACTCGAGTATAAGCTGAGGCCCCTAATTTCACCCCAAAAACCCAGGAAAAGTTATTGACTCAACTATAAGCCTAGGGTGGGAAATACATCCCCCCCCCCCCCCCCCATGGCATCATCCAGACCCCCCATCATCATCATCATCATCCCCCCCCCCCCCCCATCACCTGTCCGGGCATGCTGGGAGTTGTGGTTTTGAAACCTCTGGAAGTCAGCAGGTTGAAGACCACTGCAGCCTTCGTCATCATCCAGACCCCCGTCATCACACCCCCCTTTCATCATCACCGCCTGTCAATCCCTTTATCAGTGGTCTTCAACCTGTGGACCTCCAGATGTTGCAAAACTACAACTCCCAGCATGCCCGAACAGCCATCGGCTGTCCGGGCATGCTGGGAGTTGGAGTTTTGAAACCTCTGGAGGTCCGCAGGTTGAAGACCACTGCGGCCTTCGTCATCATCCAGACCCCCCCTTTAGTTTTCTACTCACCTCCCCTCGGTGGGAAGGAAGGGTTAGCTGGTCCGGGCCATCTATGCTGCAGGGACCGTCCGGTGGGGAGGGTTAGTCGTTCCGGGCTGTCCATTTTCACCGGGGGGGGGGGCCCTCTTCTCCGTGCTCCGGGCCTGCCCCACACTAGTGACGTTGCCTTGACGACAACGCACAGGGACGTTCATGTGCAGGGAGGCATAGATGGCCCGGACCAGCTCACCCTTTCTTCCCACCGAGGGGAGAGGAGTAGAAAACTAAAGGGGGGGTCTGGATGATGACGAAGGCCGCAGTGGCCGATGGCTGTCCGGGCATGCTGGGAGTTGTAGTTTTGCAACATCTGGAGGTCTGCAGGTTGAAGAACACTGAGAAGGGATTGACAGGCGGAGAGTTCACTTGAGTATAAGCTGAGGGGGGCGTTTTCAGCATGAAAAATCATTATGAAAAACTCTGCTTACACTCGAGAATATACGGTACGTCTTTACCTTGATCTGGACACATCAGGAGGTTTTTCTAGCAACTAAATATGAATATTCCTTGTGGTGGTGTAGAACCAAATCTCAGTGACTTCAATGAGAATTTCCCAACAAATGCACTCATTTGTTTAAGGCAAATGTTGGTAAACAACAAATGAACACTGAATCTCCTTTATTATTATCTCTGTACAGTGAAAAATGTTAGCGTTCGATAAGCAAGAGGAAAGAAACAGTAGTTAATCAGCCAATAACAGTCAGTACACAAATAGGGGGAGATTCATCCAAACCTGTGCAGAGGAAAACTTGCCCAGTTACCCATAGCAACCAGATTGTTTATTTCATTATTGAAAAAGCCTGTGTAAAATGAAAGAAGCCATCTGATTGGTTGCTAGGGGCAACTTAGCAACTTTTCCTATGGACAGTTTGTGATAAATCTCCACCATAGTGTGAACGTGCACCCATAATGCCTCCTAGGGTGGCTCACATTATGGTTGTGCTCCCTGTGGCACATATAACATGAACATCTAATAGATGTTTTTAATCATTTCCAAGACAGAACAGCAAGATGTACATCTAGTACTATACAGTTAGAGGGGTTATCCACCATAAGGTGATTTTAGTACTTACCTGACAGACAATAACGGACATGCTTAGGAAGGATCAGTGCTTATCTTTGGGCCAAATGGCTACATTGTGAGATTGCCATAATGCTGAGGCTCTCTTATTGTCAGCTGAGTATTTCCTGTTTAAGTTCGTTCTCTTAACTACACATCCCATAGTTCCTTGTTTGAAAGTGTAAGGTCACTTTCCTCCCTCCCACACATCAGCCACCCCACCCACTGAAACACAAATGAGCTGAATCCATTCAAAAGACCAGTGTTTTCTAACCAGGGTCCCTACAGCTGTTGCAAAATGATCTCTCTCCCACCCAGTGGTCGCTCCACCCATTGAAGTAGGACAGGCTCCCTTTGCACACCTGACTAGTGATGTCATGTCTTGACGCACTGCAACCTAGGAAAATCTGAGACAGAGTAATTTTGTATGCTGTTAAAAATAAATATTGGGGCGAAAATCACAGAAGAATTGAGAGACCACAATGAAACACAGGTACAGACACTATATTATGAACTACACTAACTGTACAGCCCCTGTAGCAGTCAAAAAAAATAAATCCTGGAATACCCCTGTTAATCCAGTACAAAATCTTTAAATTAGGAGAAGGTAAAACCCTGCAGAGAAGATAGGTTTCTAACAAGCACGCCTTTGTGTATAGCACTCATCCGCTGACTAAGAGCATGTTTACCTGAAATATATGTTTTCTGATAAAGTATCATATAATATAACATCTCCAAATCAAACTTACATCCCGCTCTGCGACCAGATGGTCAGAACGCTCTCTTTCACGTGACAGGGCACTTTCCAGTCGTTCCACCTCTTGCCTTAGCTGGGCTGTCTCTTTCTCCAGTACAGTAGTTATCTTCAGCAACTCCTCTTTTTCTTTCATAGTCTTTTCTATTTTTAGCTGAAATTATAAAGATTATTAATTGATTATTACTTCTGATAATTATTATTACTTACAGATTTATCATAACGAAGACAGGGAGGAAGGACAGTTATCATAAAGACTTCCTTTAGGTAGGGCTAGCCAACTAAACACTGTAAGGGAATATAGAATATACAGTATTAGATTAAAATAAATTGCCTGGCTACTGAAAGGGCCTCTGTGTGTGTGTGTGTGTGTGTACATATATATATTTTTTTTTTTATTTTTTTTTATTGGAATTAAAGGAGCTGTACCACCAAGAACATTTCTCTCCTAACTACAGGACAAGGGGATTAGTGTATGATCTCTGGGGGTCCGGCCACTGCTCAATCTCGAGGCCCCCAATTATGGTTGGTCCTAGCGATCATACACACTGTGGATAAGAAATAAGTTTTGTTGGTGGGACAAACCCATTAAAAGATGAACTATTGTGCACAAAAATGTATCCCCTGTCTAAAGGGTAGGGGATAAGTTTTAGATCATGGGGGGTCCGACCGCTGTGACACCAGCTCTCCCCGGGAACGGAGCATGTTGACCCCCACACGAAGCGCCAGCCGACATGCCCCTCCATGTATCTCTATAGGAGATTCGGAGATTCTGAACGCTGTATCTCCGGCTCTCCCATAAAGATACATGCATGGGGAGTGTCAGTCGCAGCTTCGTGCAGGGGGCAACACGCCCCATTCCCAGGCAGAGCCAGTGTCCAATGTAGCAGACTGCAGCGGGGTCTCAGTGGTCAGACCCCCCTAAATCCACACTTACAAGAAAAGCAATTTTAATAAGCTAAATACGACGGGTATGGCCTGGGTTTTTGTTTATATGGAATATAGGAGCTCAAAACTAAAATATAGGATCCATGTTCTCTTTAGGGTGAAATGAAAGTATTTTGTTTTGATGAATATCAAAAGAGGTTTTCTATTTTGTTTCATAAATGAGAAATCCAAAGATGTATTAAAATAGAAAATGTCGTTTGGTTTTGGATTTCCAATCTTTACTTCACCTTTTCGTGCTGGGGTATCATTTGAAAGACGTGTTGTGATGGGGTTAGGAAATGGTTTTGCTTACCTGCAAACATCCTATATTCAGATCCTAGCCATATACCTAAGGTAGTTGTGGGAGATATAGGCATTTATCTAAATGTATCTAATATTAAAACATAAAAGGGCACTGCAACCACAGTGATGAGTAACATCACTCATCTACTGCCAGGGAGTCAGGTCACTATGCTATAGCGAAAACCACTGGACAATGCAGCCTCCTCACAAGGAATACGCAGAGAACTTAGATAGTAAGTATATTCGAAAGTTATTTATTTTCCTACTTTTAATATGTTTATAGCACCTAGTTAATCTGTCAACTGTATTTGCTGCTATGAACTCCAGACACTGTTGGTTAGCTCTTAGGGTACACAAGCAAATTTTACCTTTCATGGAGCTGATGGTGGTTTCCAAGCATAAAATCTTTTTATTTGTCAAGCAGGTGGGGCTAAGCTTTTCAAGTGCCACAGCCTGCCATGCCTCCTCACTTTGCCCCACCTCCCAACTGCTCCGTGATGAATGTACAGAGCCCTGTACATGAGACAAGGAAAGGCTGGGAGGTAAGAGTGAGCGAGCAAGGAGGCATGCCAGGCCGTAGCACTTAAACATTAGCACTGCATCCTTGACACTTGGCTGAGAAATAATAAGACAATTATAAGCTTGGCAACCACCATCTGCTTTAAGAAAGATACAGTTTGCTTTAATACCCCAAGAGCTAACCAACAGCGTCTGCTGCTCTTAGCAGTAACTAGAACTGACAGATTCCCCTTAAAAGCAAATGTGTCATTGAAAAAAAAAGGCAGAATATAATAAATCCAAATACCTAAAAAGGAACAAATACTTTGATATCAGACATCATAGGCCAATAACATTAAAGTGGATCTAGGTAGTTGTTTAGAAACTGTTGTTCTGAAAGCTGTAAGATGTCCATAAGTAAGTATCCTAAAACATACCTCAAGCAGACCTGCCTTTGTTGTTACCACCAACATGTCTGAATGTCCTTCATCTTCCATCGTTAACAGTTCATCTACAGGAGACGATGTGCGAAACTGGAAGGGTGTGCTGGCTCCACGTATTTCTCCCTTATGGGTCACATAACAGAACTGGTAAAATTCTCCATCATCATTTGGAAGATAGTATCCTGAAGACAAAAACAATAGAGGTGAGATTTCTACACACAGAATTTAGAATTGGTGCATTTTGTACCTTTTAAACCATGTCCCTTCCCACAAAAGGTACAGCTCTTTCTCTTTGAGACAAGCCCCCCCCCCCCCCCCCCCCGATATCACAAGCCACAGTGTCTAATACACACAAGAAATGTGAGATCTGCCACATTTGATGCCACATTCGAGGAAAACAGACACTATAAATTTGCCCCTATGTTGACAATTCCCCAAGGAATTTGCTGTTTCTTTCTGCGCCGCATGCTAAGTTCCACTAACTTCACACTACATTTAGGGTCTACTCACATGGCAGAATTTCCGCTTACAGAATTCCCCTTCAAATTAAAGCCCATAGACTTCTATGGGATTCTGCACTCCCATTCACACTTATGAATTTCCGCTTGCGGAATTCCACAAGTGGAAATTCACAAGTGTAAATGGGAGTGTGGAATCCCATAATAGTCTATGGGCTTTTATTTGAGGTGGAATTCCGCAAGCGGAAGTTTTGCCGTGTGAATAGACCCATAGAGACAATTCCATACACTAAACGGTCCAAATACAGAATAGACCTAAACTAACACTTTCCAACTACCTTTCCAAGTCTACAAATTCACAACATTATTTTAGCTAGAATGCTATTTCTAAGCAACCAACATTAACTGAAACGTTGCTATAAATACATATATAAAACAGTCTTCTGAAGACTGAGTAAGAGCATCCGGAAGGAGCGTGTGTGCACAGAGTCTATAACAGATTTCGAGTGCTCCGGCACAATGAATTTGATGGACTGGTGGAAGTTGAAATAACATTGCTGCTCGAGGAACCAGGTACTTTAGATTGTAGTAACACAAATGTTTATTCTGGAATGCAGTAAAGCTCTTTAGCACATTTTTTCTTTCTGCGTACCTTTGGACGTTTTCACATCACAAGGTTTCTGCACAAGCCCGGGGAGCAGGACACTTACACTGCAGCTTTTCAGAACAAGGGAACTGCAGTTTTTCTATCAACAGAGGATCAGGTTTAGGAATGTGAATATTTAGCCTGCTGGATCTCAGAAACACCACATTCACAGAATCACAATGGTGCTTCCACAATGACTGGTGTGCTTTGTCAGCCCAAGGCAGGTTTTATTCACAAATGCAGCTGGGCCCTCAATTCATTCAAAAAGGAAAAAAGACCAAACTCCTAGTAGACTCCAAAAACAGTCATCTTAATGAAAGTCATGCAAGGATATGAAGTGAATGTCCATGAAAGGGATCTGAAAGCTTGTATGGCTTATCCAAATGATAATATCTGACTGGGGACACCCCCCGCCAATCAGATGTTTACCACAGCGAGTGGATCGGAAAATTATGTGAATGGAGCTGAACTGCAGTGAGTCAGCACGGCCACTACAAAATGTACAGAGCTGTCACAGCAGGCACCATAGCCCTGACTGACTGCCGGGTATGGTGGATGCCAGCACCCCCCCACTGATCAGATATTGATGGGCTAGCAAGAGGTAATCAATTTAAAAAAAATTAAAAAAGCCCTGGAAACCCCCTTTAACGTGCAACTGTCATCAGCATTTAGCCCCTAAAGGGTCCGCAATGCTCCAGGGACACCTGCCTCTCTTGAACAATGTCAAAGCATTGCAACCACATACAGCTCCTCCGCACATGCACAGTCTCCGACCAAGAGAGGCAGAGAGCTCGCTCTCTCCCTGCCTCTAGTGACGGGACTTCCCAGCGAGTGCTTTAATGGTCAGAGAATGTGCACGTGCGGATGAGCTGAACACCGCTCGCACCCCTGGTCACACTTCGACTGTTTGTGGCTTTTGAGTTTTTTTTTTTACCATTCTAAAACTGCCAATTAGGAATACAAAAAGGTATGGCTGCAATACTGTGCTACACAGCTTTTACACACGATACAAAGCTTTAGGACTAAATCCTGATGACCCTTGCGCTTTAAGGGTATGTTCACAGGTACAGGATCTGCTGCATATTTTTTCAGCCAATGTTGCTACCGATTAAAGTTAATGGGTAGCAAAAACAGCTGCACAAAAAAAATGCAGAAAAAATATGCTGTAGATCCTATAAGCGTGAACGTACACTAAGGATGCATTAACACCATGGTTGATGCATACGGTTGGCATACCATTTAGGAGTATTAAAATGGTATGAGCTAAAACCATATACACACACACACCGTTTAATACAGTTCTCATTAACTACAATAGCATTTCAATAGTATTTTAAAAAGTATGTATACAATGAATACAGACCATTTTGAAACAGTAGACAAAACTGTGGTAGGAAAGGGTTTTCTTTTTGGTTTAAAAAAAAAAAAAAAAAAAAAAAAAAAAAAAACAGACTAAATCTCAACCATGCCAATACGGATTTTTTTTATTTATTTTTTATATTATTTCTCAATACTGGTGTATGGGTACAGCAACAAATAAGGATGTTTAGGGTTTTGCCATATAAAATCATATATGGTCACTGTATACATGAACCGAGGTGTAAATGCATCAAAGTGTGATGGAATAGGCCTAATAAATGCAGCACACCTTTGGCTGCCTTTGAAATCTAGGTTCGCTATAGGCTGCCATGGATTTCTACTAGAATTTACACCAATTTCTGGGATTGGGTACCGCAATGTGAAAAGCAGAAGTTTTTCTCACTTTTTCCATGCACAAAAATAATTAAAAATGTAAAAAAAAAAGAAAAAAAGAAAACAAATTGCATGGAATTTGTCACAAATAATTTGGTTTGCAACATGTGCTAGGAAAAAAAACACACAGTGGGAACGTCGCCGAAGTGATGTGTACATAGCCTAGTTCATGGTAGACTAGCAATCCGTAAAATATCTGACTCCACACAACATGTTATTGGTAACTGTACAGCATTATAGATGAAGAGATTGCTACCGTTTTAGTGCTGGATAGTAAAAGCATGCTTTCAGAACTTGGCTCATTTAAAGCCTCATATGGACATTTTACACAAAACTTCATAAAAACTTTTTTTTTGGCAACAAAATGGAGTGCACTGTGTATCCATCTAAGCCCCAGTTTACGGCCTAGCTGCCTAGTTTATACAGGTGGAAGCATCCAGCTGCTATTGGATAGTAACACAGCACTTTGCTGAGCTGCTCACCAGACAGGTGAATTACCCTGGGAGATACAGGCATCCCAAGCCAAGTACAGACAACAACATAAAACCTATTACTGGGGAAATAAAGGCAATGTTTGTATGGGGCTTCTATAGATCAAATAAAAAATATATATATTTCAAAGAAAAAAAATTCAATTGTAACATATGTTACAAACTATAAAATGAGCTATCCACTCTCTCAAAATATCTGTGTAAATATGTGAAAATAAAAACTATTCTGGAGCACATTTGCTTATAACTGTGCTGTGCCATTTCCTCTATTAGTCCTCCTGAAAATGTGTGCTCCTACACAGCCTGACTTTCGGTGCAGCTAGTGTAACAAGGCCAGACTTCATGGTGTGCTAGCCTGGTAAAAAAAAATAAAAAGGGTAGTAAGGGTAGTAATGTTAAAGTGATTATCCAGCCTTATAAAACCGATTGCCTACCTCAGGAGTATATAAGATCAGTGCAGGTCCCCACTACTGTTCAGCTATTTGGAGGGACAAGGCATACGTGCATTATCATTCTATTAGACTAGGTTTGCACTAGCACAATCTGGATGCATTTTTGAATCCATGTTACGGCTACATGTAATGATCCAGCACAGGGAAAACCCTTTACTAGAACCCCCCTTAAAATACAACCTTTATTGGTTTATTAATTAAAATATACCCCACACTTGTTTAAAACTCCAGGGTATGGGTGGTTTATAGATAGTGGTATTTTGCTCCCACTATACTTGTGGATAATCGTGAGGTCAAGGTATAAGCTGGTTACTGAGTACTTATAATTCAGCACCCTATAGCTGCTGGTGCCACTGCCTTTAATTTTACACCCCCATAGAGTCCGCTGTATTAAAAACCATCACCAATAGCCTCCCCGACGTTTCGCTGAGCGAGTCAGCTTTGTCAAGGGTAGCGAGGCTAATGAGTCCTCAAATGCTGTCTGTTGTTTAAATAACCTTCTATGACAACACTTCCGCTGACGTTCATCCAATTAGCTTTTCCGACGTCACGATCCCCGTCTCTTGCGTTAGTTGTATGGACCAGTCAGTATCAGGCAAGCAGGCGTCATCCCTGCGTAACCTGGTCATGTGATGTAAACAAAGGTGCCGCGGCTATCGCAGGATTCCAGGGCAGTCTTCTCTGCACATGATTCCACACAGCCTGTGGCTCCATTTTTCTCTGCCTCTGCGCATGTCATCAGACCTCATTCTCCTACAGGCAGTGCTCTGTTATACAGATTAATATGGAATTAGTATGGAATTCCATACTAGTTTGGCTACAGCTGGAGGCACCCTGGTTGGGTGACACAGCCACTCAGTAAATCAGAAGTCATTTGTGTCTGTAATAAGGGGCCAGAACCTACATAAATAAAATATTTTGCTGAATACTATTCAGGGTGACACTCTTGGGGGCATGCTAGGATGCAATTTATAGAGTCCTCAAGACTAAGGAATACCTGCTTAGATATTACAGGATGAACATATTGTAAAGCTTTTACAGTGAGGTCTTACCCTGAAAAGTCAGCACGCAGTTATGAGTTGAATCTGGTACATAATTCTCAGGCATGGGGGACCACAAAAACGTATAATAATCTCGTGCAGTGCTCCATCCAACCTTAAAGAAAGAGGGAAAAACTGTAAGACAACAAATATATAGATTTATGTACAGTCTAATAACCTGAGTTTAACTAAAGCTACAACTGTTCATTTTAAAACTATAAAGCCCAGGCCAAAATGGCGCTCTGGCAACAATATAAATGAACGTCTGACCAGAGCTGCAAGTAGCCTGTGGCTCAGTGAGAATAAACGGCTGTGACAATAGATGGTGGCTTTTGATGTGCATCAATGTGCCAATAGACATAGGATAAAACATACAGATCTCATTTTGAGATGATAAATTTGATGTAAAAGGATTTTTATCTCATCATAGACAACCCCTTTCATACCCTGCAGGAAGCTGGACACAAAGCTGAATTTGCTAGGGTAGCTTTCTCTGACCACATGTTTCTCAAATTGTGGCTGCTGCAGGGAAAATTACAGGGTGGGCCATATATATGGATAAAATGGGAATGGTTGGTGATGTTAACTTCCTGTTTGTGGCACATTAGTATATGTGAGGGGGGAACTTTTCAAGATGGGTGGTGAGGGTCATGTGACACATCAAACTTATTGGTTTTAATGTAACTTTCTTCTTTCAGGAGTCATTTACAAGTTTCTGACCACTTATAAAATGTGTTCAATGTGCTGCCCATTGTGTTGGATTGTCAATGCAACCCTCTCCTCCCACTCTTCACACACAGATAGCAACACTGCAGGAGAAATGCTATCACAGGCTTCCAGTATCCGTAGTTTCAGGTGCTGCACATCTCGTATCTTCACAGCATAGACAATTGCCTTCAGATGACCCCAAAGATAAAAGTCTAAGGGGGTCAGATCGGGAGACCTTGGGGGCCATTCAACTGGCCCACGACGACCAATCCTTTTTTCAGGAAACTGTTCATCTAGGAATGATCGGACGTGGCACGTTCCTCAAGTTTTTCCAGCAAGATGGTGCACCACCACATTATGGGTGTCAGGTTCGAGCATTCCTAGATGAACAGTTTCCTGGAAAGTGGATTGGTCGTCGTGGGCCAGTTGAATGGCCCCCGAAGTCTCCCGATCTGACCCCCTTAGACTTTTATCTTTGAGGTCATCTGAAGGCAATTGTTTATGCTGTGAAGATACGAGATGTGCAGCACCTGAAACTACGGATACTGGAAGCATGTGCTAGCATTTCTCCTGCGGTGTTGCTATCAGTGTGTGAAGAGTGGGAGAAGAGGGTTGCATTGACAATCCAACACAATGGGCAGCACATTGAACACATTTTATAAGTGGTCAGAAACTTGTAAATAACTCATGAAAGAATAAAGTTACGTTAAAACCAAACACAACATTGTTTTTCTTGTGAAATTCCCAATAAGTTTGATGTGTCACATGAACCTCTTCCTATTGAAAAAACAAAAGTTGTATTCAAAATGGCCGACTTCAAAATGGCCGCCAAGGTCACCACCCATCTTGATAAGTTTCCCCCCCCCCTCACATATACTAATGTGCCACAAACAGGAAGTTAATATCACCAACCATTCCCATTTTATTAAGGTGTATCCATATAAATGGCCCACCCTGTAAAATTCAAATAAATGCCCATCCTGAAACACATATACAGCATTCTGTACTGGCTTATAGAGGGGTGTCGAGCAGGGGGTCCCCCTTTCACAATGTCCATATGCACTAATGTAGCAATTTCTTCTTATTATGCTCCCTAAATTCCAATGGGAGCTCCAAGATTTGTCCCCACAATTGCAGCCAATTATGACTCCTGCTTAAAGGGGTATTCCAGGAAAAAAAAACTTGATATATCAACTGGCTCCAGAAAATGAAACAGATTTGTAAATTAAAGTATAGATAAGTGTAGCTCACAGAATAAATACGCGAGGTTAACAGATATTCTCACACCCAAAAAGAGAATTACTGAAAAATGGATTACTCAGTCCTCAGCTGTATCACTCAAAAAACTAATGTAGCATGGATGAATGGTTTAATTGGAATAGAAGAATAATGGACTTCCAGACCAAGGTATCAATAATATACAATTTAATATCACGAAAAATAACTAAATTCAAATGAGAGCAAATAAAAGCACAGCCACAGGGCCCTACAGCTGTGCGATATATGTAGCGCCAATTGGCATAAAATTCTATCACCAGTATAAGCCTCGAGAAGTAAAAAATATTGGCATATAAAGATTTCACAACAATCGGTCATATAAACAGTATGGTATAAAGTATAACAATGTGACCGTATGTCTACTAGCAAAAAAGGATTGTTTCCCTTAGTGATATCCGTGTCCGTCCTGAAAAGAAGATACCGTAAGTAGTGCAAAGAAAAATAGGCAGAATGAGCAATGGAAGTCCTATCACAGAGGCAAGAGCACTGGCAGGAGCACCGGCAGGAACAACCGTCGCACTTGCCGATGCTCCTGCCTTTTTTAGCTAAAGCAAGAAAGCCACCGGTACCGGGTCCAGCGCGGAGTGGGTGAGTGGCACGCAAGTGCCTGTGTCTTCTCCTTATAGGAATTACATCGGCACAGCAGGTCCTTTTCAGCCGGGCTCCCAGCTCTCATTCCCGTAATAGGAGTCAACTATTCCCCCGCACAGAACTATTTGATATACACTTATCATCTCGCTTCTGTGATAGGACTTCTATTGCTCATTCTGCCTATTTTCTTTGCACTGCTTATTTTCTTTTCAGGACGGACGCTGATATCACTAAGGGCAACAATTTTTTTTTTGTTTTTTGTTTTTTTGCGCTACTTTGTCTATTTACAGGTTTAAAAACTGCAAAATTGCTAGTAGACATACAGTCACATTGTTATACTTTATACCATACTGTTTATATGACCGATTATTTCTTATACTGGTGATAGAATTTTATGCCAATTGGCGCTACATATATCGCACAGCCGTAGGGCCCTGCGACTGATTTTTTAGCTCTCATTTGAATTTATTGATTTTTCTTGATATTAAAACTGTATATTATTACCTTGGTCTGAAAGTCCATTATTCTTTTCCAATTGAACCATTCATCCATCCTACATTCGTTTTTTGAGTGATACAGCTGAGGACTGAGTAATCAATTTTTTGTAGATCCAGATTTGTAAATTACATCAATTAAAAAATCTTAAATCCTTCCAGTAGTTATCAGCTGCTGAAATTGAGTTGTTCTTTCCTTTCTGACAACAGTGCTCTCTGCTGACACCTCTGCTTGTCTCAGGAACCATCTGAAGCATTAGAGGTTTGCTATGGGGATTTGCTCCTACTCTGGACAGTTCCTGAGACAAGCAGAGGTGTCCGCAGAGAGCACTGTTGTCAGGCAGAAAATAACTCAACTTCAGCAGCTGATACCTACTGGAAGGATTGAGATTTTTTTAATAGAAATTATTTACAAATCTGCTTAACTTTCTGGAGCCAGTCGATATAAAAAAATTCAGTTTTTTCCTGGAATACCCCTTTAACTAAGAGGCTACTGCAAGACTTTAGGAAAGTCATATCCATCCCTTTTGGTTTTATTTTCCACCCACAAGAATTGCACAATCATCTATTTGCTTAAAGGGGTAGTCCAATGGTGAAAAACGTATCCCCTATCCTAAGGATAGGGGATAAGTTTGAGATCGCGGGGGGTCCGACCGCTGTGGCCCCCTGCGAACTCTCTGTACGGGGGCCAGGCTCTCCGGCCAGATAGCGGGTGTTGACCCCCGCACGAAGCGGCAGCTGACACGCCCCCTCAATACATCTCTATGGCAGAGCCGGAGATTGCCGAAGGCAGCGCTTCGGCTCTGCCATAGGGTTGTATTGAGGGGGCGTGTCGGCCGCCGCTTCGGGCAGAGGTCGACACGCCCCCTTCCCGCTGGCTGTCGGGGCTCCGTACAGGAGATCGCAGGGGGCGCCAGCGGTCGGACCCCCCGCGATCTCAAACTTATCCCCTATCCTTAGGATAGGGGATAAGTTGTTCACCACTGGACTACTCCTTTAAGTGCATTTTACACCTGCTTATGTGTGGTTACAGTCCACTTTTCAGGTTTAAAAGAAGACAATGAGCAATATTGCCAACATTTTGCTTATTTTGTACTGATTGTGCAGTATTCCGCTGTTTTCCCTTGGAAGTAGACTGCACATTATCTAGACTACAGAGAAAACAAATCTGTAATTAGTAATTACACAGAAGAACCCACAGCAAAATCTGCACAGAAAACATGCAAAGTTTGATGTGGAACACGTGTAAATTTCATATTTTCTTTTTTTCCATATTTGAACTCAAGCTAAATATTGCCGTTTTTACAATGGCCACTAGAGCACACACAAACACAATACGCTGACACTTCCCGTTGTCTGCAGTTCACTTGACAGCTTAAGTTTGTAAACTGTAACATGGTCAAAAAAGTGGAAAATTTAAAAGGGGTTTTCCAGGATATTTTAAAAAATAGAAAATAAAGAGTGTGTATTATGTATATTTATAAACACACACACACACAGATCACACCTGCCCCCCCCCCTCCTCTTCTGTACTGCTGGAGGCCTAGATATGGCAGAACACTCACACTGGAGTTCCACTTTCAGGACCCATTCATACGGCAGAATGTCCGTCCAAATAAATACTGCAGCCCCCAGCTGAACAAGTCAGCTTGGAAAACAACCATGTCCAAAAATGGCAATGCATTTCTGAGCGGATTCTGCAGAAAGAATTGACATGTACATTCTTTCTGGAGAGCCCGGAATTAAAGTTTCAGTGGCTGATGTTTCCACAGCAGAAATTTTGCTGTGTGCAAGGTGCAGCAGAATCTCACTTAACCCCTTAAAGGGGTATTCCAGGCAAAACCTTTTTATATTTATATATATATATATATATATATATATATATATATATATATATATATATATATATCTATATCTCTATCTATCTATCTATCTATCTATCTCTATATCTATATCTATATATATATATATATATATCTCAACTGGCTCCGGAAAGTTAAACAGATTTGTAAATTACTTCTATTGAAAAATCTTAATCCTTCCAATAGTTATTAGCTTCTGAAGTTTTCTGTCTAACTGCTCAATGATGATGTCACGTCTCGGGAGCTGTGCATGATGGGAGAATATCCCTTGCATGATGGGAAAATATCCCCATAGGAGCTGGACAGCTCCCGGGACGTGAGTCATCAGAGAGCAGTTAGACAGAAAACAACAACTCAACTTCAGAAGCTAATAAACTATTGGAAGGATTAAGATTTTTTAATAGAAGTAATTTACAAATCTGTTTAACTTTCCGGAGCCAGTTGATATATATAAAAAAAGTTTTGGCCTGGAATACCCCTTTAAGGACCAAGCCCATTTTGACCTTCAAAAGGGGTACTCCCGTGGAAAATTTATTTATTTATTTTTATTAAATCAACTGGTGCCAGAAAGTTAAACAGATTTGTAAATCACTTCTATTAATAAATTTTAATCCTTCAAGTACTTTTTAGGGGTTATATACTAAAGAGAAATCAAAAAAAGAAATGTATATCCTCTGATGTCATGACCACAGTGCTCTCTGCTGACCTCTGCTGTCCATTTCAGGAACTGTCCAGAGCCGCATATGTTTGCTATTGGGATTTTCTCCTGCGCTGGACAGTTCCAAAAATGGACAGCAGAGGTTAGCAGAGCGCACCGTGGTCATGACATCAGAGGAAACGCATTTCTTTTTTGGATTTCTCTTTAGTATACAGCCCCTAAAAAGTACTTGAAGGATTAAGCTTTTTAAATAGAAGTGATTTACAAATCTGTTTAACTTTCTGGCACCAGTTGATTTAAAAAAATAAATAAATAAAATAAAATAAAAAAGTTTTCCACGGGAGTACCCCTTTAAGGACCAGGCTAATTTTCGTTTTTTTGCACTTTAGTTTTTTCCTCCTCTTCTTCTAAAAAGCATACCGCTTTCAATTTTGCACCTATAGACCCATATAAGGGCTTGTTTTCTCTGCCACTAATTGTACTTTGTAATGACATCAGTCATTTAATAAAAAAAATAAAAAACTGCAAAACCAAAAATATTATATTGAAAAAGTTTTTGGGGGCTTCCGTTTCTACAGAGTGCAATTTTCAGTAAAAATGACACCTGATCTTATTCTATAGGCCCTTACGGTTACAAGGATACCCAATTTAAGTAGGCTTTATTTTATTTTACTACTTAAAAAAAAAAAGTGCATTATCGGCTTACCGGCAAGGTAATTGCCGATACCGATAATGCCCAAAATCGTGATTATTGGCCGATAATATCGGCCAAACCGATAATCGGTCGATCCCTACTTCTGACCCCTATAAACTTTCTTAATTTTTCAGCATACGGGGCCGTGGTCTGTAGTTTGTATTAGTACCATTTTTGTTTTGATCAGACTTTTTCATTGCTTTTTGCTTTTCATTAGTTTTTTTATGGTATATGAAGTGACCAAAAAATGCTAAATTTTGGACTTTAATTTTTAATTACATTTTTTTTAAGGTGTACGCCATCGACCCTGTGGTTTAACTAACATTAAATTTTTATAGTTCGGACACTTAAGTATGCGGCGATACCACATATGATTATTTTTATTCTTTATTACATTATTTTATTTAAAAATGGAAAAAGGGGTAATTTAAAAAAAACTTTTTAATAGGGAAGGGGTTAATTCACTTTTATATTTACACTTTTTTTTTAGCCCCCATAGGAGGCTATAACATGCGGATAATCACGATTTTGGGCATTATCGGTATCGGCAATTACCTTGCCGATAAGCCGATAATGCCCCGCCCCCACCGCGACCGTTTTCCCCCCCCCCCCGACCCGCCGCACCGCGACCGCCCCCCCGACCCACCGCACCGCGTCGCACCCCCCACCGTAGTGCTGGGCGGTATACCGTTATGAACCGGATACCGTTTTTTTTTTTCTCCCACGGTATGGATTTTTGCCCATACCGCTATACCGGTCGGGCCCCTCCCCACCCTCCGAGTCAATAAAAAAAATTAAACTTACCCGTAATGGGGGTGGTCCGGGCCATACATCCTTCCTGTAGTGTCCGGCGGCATTCCGGGTGGAGGGTGAACCGGTCCGGGCTGTCCTTCTCTGGGGGTCATCTTCTCCACTCCGGGCAGGCTCCAGCCTAGTACGCTGCATAGATACCGCTACGCCGTGACGTCAGGTGCGTCGCTGCGCACAGGCGTCACTGCGCAGCGGCGTCTATGCTGCGTTACTAGGCCGGAGCCTGCCCGGAGTGGAGAAGATGACCCCTGGAGAAGGAGGACAGCCCGGACCGGTTCACCCTCCACCCGGAATGCTGCCGGACACTACAGGAAGGAAGGATGGCCCGGACCACCCTGACAGGTAGGGGGAGAGAAGCGGTTGGTGGTGGCGGCGGCGGCCTATGGCACCGCAAAAGCCACTGCAGTGCATTGATTTAAAGCGCCCGTTTTAAATCAATGATCTGCAGCGGTGTCGCGGGGGGATAAATAGCCGATAACTTATACCGGAATATCGGTATAAGTTATCGGCTATCGGCCCTAACCTCCACCGATTATCGGTATCGGCCATAAAAAAAACAATATCGGTCGATCCCTAGTTTAAACCCTGTTAACAGGACCAGGTCCTTAAGTCCCAGGATGCGAGGGCGTACCTGTATGCCCTTGATCCTGGTAGGGTTAACAACAAAAAAAAAACACACACACACACACACAACAATGGGAGTCTGCTGCAACGGAATTTCATTGCAGAATTTTCCTGCCAGGTTCCTCTCGGAAACCTAGCGTGTGAATGGGGCTTCAATCTCAGTTTGAGAGGGCTCTACTCTACTACTTCCTGAACACTGTAAGGCTAGGTTCACACTACAGAATTTCCAAATGTAATGCCACCATGAAAGTACATTTGGAAATTCCGCTGCAGCAGATACCTATTTAGGTCAATGGAATTCCTCTGCACAGTGCACGCTATGGTATTTCGGCAGTGGACATTCCACCGCCTAAAGAACGATTTTGCTCATTCTTCTGGCAATATCCGCCTGGAGTAGACTGTAGCCTATGGGGGGCAGTAATGTACGCGCAACCCAAGAGCCAACTGATTCCGTCGGCACCAGCCGCACTCTGAATCTCAGGAATAAAATTTTTCCGGACTATGATTCCGTATTGTGAACCTAGCCTTAACATCTACTGACATTCCTGTCTATTAACTCCCATCTCAGCTACCCTAAAATGCACAGTGTATGTCCCCAATACTGCTGTCCCTAGGTCAGTTTTTGAATATAAAGAATAAATAGCTACAACATGTAAAAAAATATATACAATATAAATTATGGGTTAAAATAGATCGCCTTTCATCTATATAGAATATCACACAAAATGCTAGCACAACAATGTAAAATTGGCCAAAAACTTCAAGAGATCTACACCTAAAAAATAACATTTCATCCACTTTTTTTCCATTATTTCCCCAAAGCAATTTCCTCAAATAGACAGTTTTTGGCCACTGGATGCTGAATGATGTCACTCACATCTTCTATTACAATAAAAGGAGAACACAAGGAGAATGATCAAGTGATAATCCATGACTGGAAACAGGAATCACGTTTTTGTGATGAATCGTCATGGACTGAAGGAAGACGCCTGACCCAGACAAAATGAAAAACAAATGTTTTATGACTTAAATGGTTTATAGGCGGCCATTGTGCTACAGTGCAAATTCTAAATACATGCATAATAAGTAGGTAACAGGATTACAACTCACAAATAGAAGGACTTTGTAGGGATCATGTGTAAAAGTCATTGGAACATGACAGCACAGGGAAGCCGACATTTACATTCATTTGCAAAAGTTTAGCCATCCCGGACAATTTTCATGATTTTTATTTATAAATAAATGGGTGTTTGGATCAGCAGGTATGCAAACACACATTTGGCCAAGCCAGCTTCATTTTGGAACAAGGTGCTGCAGACTGATGAAACGAAGGGTGTTATGCATGGCATCAAAAGAACACAGCATTTCAAGACAAACACCTGCTAAAATGTGGTGGAGATTCCATCATGCTGTAGGGCCAGTACTGTAAGTCATGTTAAAGTTGAGTGTCGCATGGATTCCACTCAATATCAGCAGATACTTGAGAATAATGTAGAGGAATCTGTCAACGTTGAAATTACTCCGGGGGTGGATATTTCAACAAGACAACAACCCAAAACACTGCTCAACATCTACTCTGGCATTTATACAGAGGAACAAGTCCAATGCTATGGAATGGCCATCCCAGTCCGCAGAGCTGAATACCACTGAAAATCTGTGGTGTGATGGCTGTATGTATGTGTGTATGTATACACTGCTCAAAAAAATAAAGGGAACACTAAAATAACACATCGTAGATCTGAATGAATGAACTAATCCTATTAAATACTTTCATCTTTACATAGTTGAATGTGCTGACAACAAAATCACACATAAATTATCAATGGAAATAATATTTATCAACCCATGGAGGTCTGGATATGGTCACACTCAAAATCAAAGTGGAAAACCACACTACAGGCTGATCCAACTTTGATGTAATGTCCTTAAAACAAGTCACAATGAGGCTCAGTAGTGTGTATGGCCTTCACGTGCCCGTATGACCTCCCTACAATGCCTGGGCATGCTCCTGATGAGGTGGCACATGGTCTCCTGAGGAATGTCCTCCCAGACCTGGTCTAAAGCATCCCCCAACTCCTGGACAGCCTGTGGTGCAACGTGGCATGGAGCGAGACATGATGTTCCAGATGTGCTCAATTGGATTCAGGTCTGGGGAATGGGCGGGTCAGTCCATAGCATCAATGCCTTCCTCTTGCAGGAACTGCTGACACACTCCAGCCACATGAGGTCTAGCATTGTCTTGCATTAGGAGGAACCCAGGGCCAACTGCACCAGCATATGGTCTCACAAGGGGTCTGAGGATCTCATCTCTGTACCTAATGGCAGTCAAGCTACCTCTGGCAAGCACATGGAGGGCTGTGTGGCCCCCCCAAAGAAATGCCACCCCACACCATTACGGACCCACCGCCAAACCGGTCATGCTGGAGGATGTTGCAGACAGCAGAACATACTCCACAGCGTCTCCAGACTCTGTCACGTCTGTCAAATGTGCTCAGTGTGAACCTGCTTTTATCTGTAAAGAGCACAGTGTGTTAGTAACGAATTTGCCAATCTTTGTGTTCTCTGGCAAATGCTAAATGTCCTGCACGGTGTTGGGCTGTCAGCACAATTCCCACCTGTGGACGTCGGGCCCTCATACCACCCTCATGGAGCCTGTTTCTGACCGTTTGAGTGGACACATGCACATTTTTGGCCTGCTGGAGGTAATTTTGCAGGGCTCTGGCAGTGCTCCTCCTGCTCCTCCTTGCCCAAAGGTGGAGGTAGCAGCCCTGCTGCTGGGTTGTTGCCCTCCTACAGCCTCCTCCACATGATCTGATGTACTGGCTTGTCTCCTGGTAGCCCCTCCTTGCTCTTGACACTATGCTGACAGACACGGCAAATCTTCTTGCCACAGCTTGCATTGATGTGCCATCCTGGATGAGCTGCACTACCTGAGCCACTTGTGTGGGTTGTAGACTCTGTCTCATGCTACCACTAGAGTAAAAGCACCGCCAGCATTCAAAAGTGACCAAAACATCAGCCAGGAAGCATAGGAACTGAGAAGTGGTCTGTGGTCACCACCTGCAGAACCACTCCTTTATTGGGGGTGTCTTGCTTATTGCCTATACATTTCTACCTGTTGTCTGTTCCATTTGTACAACAGCATGTGAAATTGATTGTCAATCAATGTTGTTTCCTGAGTAGACAGTGTGATTTCACAGAAGTGTGACTGACTTGGAGTTACATTGTGTTGTTTAAGTGTTCCTTTATTTTTTGGAGCAGTGTATATATATAATACCTATAAGCCTGCTGTCCATGCTCGGCAACCATCAAACCCAAATGAACTAAAGATGGAATGAGAAATGATCCAAATTTCTTCATCCAGAATTCAAACACTCATTGCAGGCTATAGAAAGCGTCTAGAGCAGCACTACTCAACTGGTGGACCGCGGTCAAGATCCGGACCGCAGCTGCCAGTCATCCGGACCTCTGGCCGGTTCAGAGAACTGGCCGGAAGAGGCATCCGCTGTCCCGACATTCATATGTATCGGTGTCTTTAAAGACACCGATACAAATGAATAGCTGAGTGCCGCCGGAGCGAGGGAACGCTGAGCTCCCAGCACTTTTCCTTTGATGCAGGTGGCGCGATAAGCAGGCCTGATTAGAAGAGACCAGAGCAGTGCGGGACCTGGCACAGAGAAGCAATGTTGGGACAAGTAAGTATGCGGGGCGGGGCCATTCGGGGTGGGGGAAATGAATGCTGCAGGGGTCCTGGGGTGGGGATCGGAAGATGAATGCTGCAGGGGTCATGGGAAATGAATGCTACAGGGGCTTTGGGTTGGGGTAGATGAATGATGCAGGGGGTCATGTCTTGGGGGGGGGGGGGGGGTGAAGATGAATGATATAGGTTCTTGCCTTGGGAGAAGAAGATGAATGATGCAGGGGTCTTGTCTTGGGGGGAGAAGATGAATGATGCAGGGGTCTTGTCTTGGGGGGAGTGTAAAGATGAATGATGCAGGTGGGGAGTGTTAAGGCAGAAGGGGACAAAGGGGTCTGGGGGACAGAAAATTGTAAAGATAAATGGATGCAGGGGTCTTGGGGGGGCAGAGGAGTCTGCAGAAGGACTAAGGGGGCCCATCCACATTGAGGACATTCCTCCAGCGGAAATCTGCTTGCAGCAGAGTCCAAATGCTTTCAATGATTTTCTGCTGCTCTGTGCATACTGTAGAATCGGCACAGTGGAATTCCCCCAGCAGAATGGACATACACCCAACGAACCAACATTTTCATTCTTTAGTTGGACGTCCATTTGGCAGGTGGAATTTCGTCAGACTGCTTTGTCATCTATAGAGATGGTGCATATCCATGAAGTCCTACCACCAATGGCTTCTGTGGCACCTGCAGAAAGCAAACATTCTGCTGACTAAATGTCCTCAGTGTGGAGAAGCCCTTAGGGGTCTGCAGGAGGAAGGGAAAAGGGTTTTGGGGGGGGGGGGGGGGGGGGAGTACAACAGTGGTGGGATTCTGACAACAGAGAAGACGCCTCCTGTGAGTCATTATACAATTGGGTATTCTCCTGACTGTCCCATCAGAGCTGGAGTCACTTTTAAGTTCGGTAGTGATGATGGGTGACACTGTACCCCAATCTGTGGCTCTCCAGCTGTTGCAAAGCTTCAGGCCTTCTGGGAGTTGTAGTTTTTTTAACAGCTGGAGAGCCACTTAAAATCGAGGTAATTTTAATGTATGCAGCTCATTTTATTTTAATGGGTGTCGAACTGCTGCGACCCCCACTAACAAAAACGGCTTGCATAGCCTAATATCCCCGGGCCTATTTTTGCTCCCAGTCTGCCCCTGGAAGTAAGTATATTACAGGTATTTCCCAACTTTTAAAGCTACAGTTCTTACATACTCTTCTGTCTGCATGATGGGAATTGTAGTTTTGGAACAGCTGGAGAGTTCACATGAGGGGGCAGGCATCATGGCACAGCTCATATGGAGGAGGAAGGCATTGTAGAACAGTTCATATAGGAAGCAGGCTTAAATGGCAGTATTATACTCAGAAACAGCGTGTATGGCAGTATTATATCAGAGGCATGGTGTTTCACAGAATTATATTTAGGTCCACTTAATAAATAATGTTTTACAACAGGCGGCACCTATTTCTGGCATGGCACTGCGGCCACTAGGTGTGAACCAGGTCTTATCATTTAGCTCGGACCTTCACCGGATGGCAGATCTGGAAAAACGGACCCCCTACTAAAAGTAGTTGAGTATCCCTGGTCTAGAGGCTGTTATTTCCAATAAAGTAGGCTGAACTAAAGGATTCTGTTGGAATGCACAAATGTATGCACCGTCTACTTTTGTTTTGATGCAGATTGTACATTTTATGTTCATCCAATAAACCTCCTTTCACTACAGAAATACAGTCATGGCTGTAAATGTTGACACCCCTGAAAGTTCTCAAGAAAATGAAGTATTTCTCACAGAAAAGGATTGCAGTAACATATGTTTTCCTATACACATGTTTATTCCCTTTGTGTGTATTGGAACTACCGTATATACTCGAGTATAAGCCGACCCGAGTATAAGCCGAGACCCCTAATTTCAACCCAAAATCCCAGGAAAAGTTATTGACTCGAGTATAAGCCTAGGGTGGGAAATACCTCATCCCCCCCCTGTCATCATCCAGACCCGTCATTAACATCCTCATCATCATCCCCTTGTCATCATCCCACACATCCCCCCTTCATCATCCCCTTATCATCCCACACATCCCCCCTTCATCATCCCCTTATCCCACACATCCCCCCTTCATCATCCCCTTATCATCCCGCACATCCCCCCTTCATCATCCCCTTATCATCCCACACATCCCCCCTTCATCATCCCCTTATCATCCCACACCCCCCCCCTTCATCATCCCCACACCCCCCCCCTTCATCATCCTCTTCTCATCATTCGCCCTCAGTGGTCTTCAACCTGCGGACCTCCAGAGGTTTCAAAACTACAACTCCCAGCAAGCCCGGGCAGCCATCGGCTGTCCGGGCTTGCTGGGAGTTGTAGTTTTGAAACCTCCGGAGGTCCGCAGGTTGAAGACCACTGCGGCCTTCAACATCATCCAGCCCCCCTCTCACCCCCTTTAGTTCTGAGTACTCACCTCCGCTCGGCGCTGGTCCGGTCCTGCAGGGCTGTCCGGTGAGGAGGTGGTCCGGTGGGGAGGTGGTCCGGGCTGCTATCTTCACCGGGGGCGCCTCTTCTCCGCGCTTCCGGCCCGGAATAGAGCCGTTGCCTTGGCAATGACGCAGAATTACGTTGGCAATGAACGCACCTCTGCGTCGTTGTCACGGCAACGTGACTATTCTGAGGCCGGGCCCGAAGCGCTTAGAAGAGGCCTCCCCGGTGAAGATAGCAGCCCGGAACCAGTATCCCACCGGACCACCTCCTCACCGGACAGCCCTGCAGGACCGGACCAGCGCCGAGCGGAGGTGAGTACTCAGAACTAAAGGGGGTGAGAGGGGGCTGGATGATGTTGAAGGCCGCAGTGGTCTTCAACCTGCGGACCTCCGGAGGTTTCAAAACTACAACTCCCAGCAAGCCCGGACAGCCGATGGCTGCCCGGGCTTGCTGGGAGTTGTAGTTTTGAAACCTCTGGAGGTCCGCAGGTTGAAGACCACTGCGGGTGGGGGAGTTCACTCGAGTATAAGCCGAGGGGGGTGTTTTCAGCACGAAAAATCGTGCTGAAAAACTCGGCCTATACTCGAGTATATACGGTAAACCAAAAAAGGGAGGAAAAAAGCAAATTGGACATAATGTCACACCAAACTCCAAAAATGGTCTGGACAAAATTTACTGACACCCTTTCAAAATTATGGAAAAATAAGATTGTTTCAAGCATGTGATGCTCCTTTAAACTCGCCTGGGGCAAGTAACAGGTGTGGGCAATATAAAAATCGTACTTGAAAGCAAATAAAATGGAAAGAAGTCTTTGCATTGTGTGTCTGTGTGTGCCACAAGGACAAAAGAAAGAGGAGAAGAGAACTGTCTGAGGACTTAAGAACCAAAATTGGTGGAAAAATATCAACAATCTCAAGTTTACAAGTCCATCTCCAGAGATCTAGATTTACCCATGGCACTGTAGTTAATCTCCCTGGGTGTGGACGGAAGAGAAAAATTGATGAAAGGTGTCAACGCAGGATAGTCCGGATGGTGGATAAGCAGCCCCAAACAAGTTCCAAAGATATTCAAGCTGTCCAGAAGGCTCAGGGAGCATAAGTGTCAGCACAAACTATCCATCGACATTTAAAGGGGTACTGCACCCCTAGACATCTTATTCCCTATCCAAAGGATAGGGGATAAGATGTCTGATCGCAGGGGGCCCGCCACTAGGGACCCCCACAATATAGCATGCGGCACCCATCTGCTTACTGCTCTGGAAGCGCTGGAGGGTCTGGCTCCCGACCACGGGAACAGAAGATCGTGACTTCACGACTCTGCCCCCGTGTGACATCACGCCCCGCCCCCTCAATGCAAGTCTATGGGAGGGGGCGTGATGGCTGCGAGTCCAGATCTAAATCCCCATTGAACACCTGTGGAGAGATCTTAAAATTGCTGTTGAGAAATGGTGCCTTCCAATAAGAGAGACCTTGAGCAGTTTGCAAAGGAAAAGTGGTCAACATACCGGCTGAGAGGTGTAAGAAGCTTATTGATGGTTATAGGAAGCAACTGATTTCAGTAATTCTTTCCAAAGGGTGTACAACCAAATAGTAAGTTAAGGGTGCCAATAATTTTGTCCAGCCCATTTTTGGAGTTTGGTCTGACATTATGTCCAATTTGCTTTTTTTCCTCCCTTTTTGGTGTAGTTCCAACAAACACAAAGGGAATAAACATGCGTATAGCATAACATGTGTGACTGCAATACTTTTCTGTGGGAAATAGTTTTCTTGAAAAATTTCAGGGGTGCCAACATTTACGGCCATGACTCTATTACTCTGCCTTTCAGATATTTGATATCTCAAAATTGCTAATCCAAACAACAAAATTGTTTATTAATAAAAATCCTGGTAATTGTCAGCGGTGCCTAAACTTTTGCATACAACTGTACTGTAGCTGCCCAATTAGTGACTCAGTTAGGGCCGCATCCCACTAGTATAAACTAATTTGGCAGGACAAAATAGCCCAGGAGACTGGGCTTTTGTGGGTGTACCTTTAAATTAACAGTGTACATGGGCCTTTGGAAAACATTGTATACATTTTTTTTTTATTTACTTATTTATTTTGTCCCTAATTACTATTCCAATACTTTGGAATACATAGTGACCCAGTAAGGGGGTGCAGAGAATAGACAGATGGAGCTCTCAAGTCTAAAAGGTTTATCTGTGAAAATGACTTTACCCCCTACCCATTGGTGTGATTAGTTAAAGGGGTACTCCGGCCCCAAGACATCTTATCCCCTATCCAAAGGATAGGAGATAAGATGCCTGATCGCGGGGGTCTTGCAGCTGGGGACCCCTGCAATCTTTCATGGCTCCGGGTCTGATGAATCACGATCACAGGACCGGAGTATTGTGACATCACGCTCCGCCCCCTTAAAGCAAGCCTATGGATAAAATGATAAAATAGTAAAAGGATAAAATAATTTATGCATACAATGCTCGTTTAGTGCTTGGCGGTATACCGGTTCATACTGAATACCGTAATCTTTTTCCTGCACGATATGAATTTTTCCCATACCGCAATACAGGTTGGGCCCCTCCCCCTCTCGAATTAAAGGGGTATTACAGGCCAAAACGTTTTTTAATATATCAACTGGCTCCAGAAAGTTAAACAGATTTGTAAATGACATCTATTAAAAAATCTTAATCCTACCAATAGTTATTAGCTTCTGAAGTTGAGTTGTTGTTTTCTGTCTAACTGCTTTCTGATGACTCACGTCCCAGGCGCTGTGCAGTTCCTATGGGGATATTCTCCCATCATGCATAGCTCCCGGGACGTGACATCATCATTAAGCAGTTAGGCAGAAAACTTCAGAAGCTAATAACTTCTGGAAGGATTAAGATTTTTTAATAGAAGTAATGTACAAATCTGTCTAACTTTCCGGAGCCAGTTGATATATATAAAAAAAAAGAAAAAGATTTTGCCTGGAATAGGCCTTTAATGAATTATCAGCCACAGTGCGCTGTCCCCACATCGGACAACTAATCATCAGCCACTGCGCTGTACTGTACTATCCTGAGACCGGGCTTCAGAAATAAAGTTTAACTCCTCACCTTCCTCCTACATTCCTCCATTGCTCCGGAACCGGCCTCATGGTCCTTTTGGGGCTTCCTGGGGATGGGAACGTCACAGAGCCGTGAGCCTATCACCGGCCGCAGCGATGTCGCACCTCGGCCGGTGATAGGCTGAGCGCACTGTCATGTAAGGAGCCAACAAGAGCAGCGGAGGACCGTGAGGCCGGTTCCGGAGCAACAGGGGAATGTAGGAAGAAGGGGAGTTAAAGTTTGCTTTTTAATTTGCAGCCCGGACACAGGAATACAGAGTACAGTACGGCACAGCGACCGATAATTATTTGGCGGAGGGGGGGGGGGGGGGGGAGAAGCAGCCTTGCGGGTGACATATGATGTGGGGGACCGTGAAGCGCTGGGCTGATAAACCGCGGGGGGGGGGGGGGGGTCGGGCGGAAGCAGCCCCTTCACATGATGATGAGGGGGAATACGGTTAAATACCGTAGAACCGCCATAAATTTACAAGAAATACAAAAAATTAACAAAAAAATTTTTGGTCATACTGCCCAGCTCTATGCTCCTTACCCAACAGCAACCCTATAGCTATATTAAGAAATCAAATGAAGTCTTCATTATTCTTAAAGGAGTTCTCCGCCAGAAAACATCATCTCATCATCAGATGTCTGATCACGGGGGTCCCACCACTGGGGATCCCAGTAATCTCCAGGCAGCGTCGGCGTTCAGAACACAGAAGCTTGGAGCTTCCGTGTTTGTGACGTCACGCCATGCCCCCTCGATTCATGTCTATGGGAGGGGGCATGACGGCTAGGCGTGGCTGCTGTAGTCGCCAGTCATCCGGCACAGAGTGGAGTTCGCTCAATGCACCGGATGACTGGGGTGCATTTGGATAGGGGATAAGAGGTTTTCCGGCACAATACCTTTTAAGAGGTTTTCAGGATCTGAGCTACTTAAAAGGGATACTCTGGTGGAAAAGTTTCTTTACAATCAACTGGTGCCAGAAAGTTAAACAGATTTGTAAATTACTTCTATTTAAAAACCTTAATCCTTCAGTACTTAACTGCTGTATGCTACAGAGAAAGTGCTTTTCTTTTTGAATTTCTTTTCTGTCTGACCACAGTGCTCTCTGCTGACACCTCTGTCCATGTAAGGAACGGTCCAGAGCAGGAGAGGTTTGCTATGGGGATTTTCTCCTGCTCTGGACCGTTCCTGACATGGACAGATGTGTCAGCAGAGAGCACTGTGGTCACACAGAAAAGAAATTCAAAGCGAAAAGAACTTCCTGTGGAGCATACAGCAGCTGATAAGTACTGGAAGGATTAAGTTTTTTATTATAAGTCATTTACAAATCTGTTTAACTTTCTGGCACCAGTTGATTTTAAAAAGTGTGTTTTCCACCGGAGTACCCCTTTAAGTGCCACAAACATGGCATTCCTCCTTGCTTGCCTCACCTCTCAGCACCTCCTTGATTGAGATACAGGGCTCTGTACTGGGGCTGGGAGGTGTGCTACACTGTGGCATTTCGATAACTTGGCCTTGCCTCCTTGACACATGACTTAGAAATAAGAAAAAGGCTAATTTATCCATTTGTAAGCCACCTTCAGCCCCAGGAAAGGTGTAGTTTGTAGCTTTATACCCTAACAGCTGTCTAATGAGGTCTACAAATCTTAGTAGTAAATACAGTTGACAGTTTCCCTTTAAACTTAAAGGGTAATTTTTTCCTTACACAACATTTCATTGGCTACCAAAAATGACAATGTTCTGTACACAGCTTATATAAAAAAATGTAAAGCTAGATATATTCAGTGCAAACATCTCAGAGTGTAGCAAAGTTATACACCAGTCTTGGCAAAAAGTAACCCAAAGCAGAAAGGCATCCTACATAGGACTTCATTCAAAGGCGTCTGCCCTATAGACTCCCTTTCTTTTAACACTAGATCAGTTTTGTACTCTTGGACTTCAAGTAACTTTCTGGAATACCTTTGAAGTGACGGTATAGAGTAATAGGGCCTGCCACGCTGGGGCGATTTCCTCCAGGTCTAAACAGTTTTAATTAATATTGGAGCAAAGACATGCTGGCCGTGCACTACTAATTACACCATATTTCCAGCCATGAAACTCATTTGCCTTACAGTACAAGCTAACAGTAGCCTTTCTTCCTGTAATTTATTGTTCCCCTTGGGCCATCTCCCAGCTAAATGAACACATACCTTCTTTCTTTGGCAGGCCCTGCTAAATAACTCCAACAATACCAGGGGGGGGATCACAATAAACCAAGCTGCCAGTCTGGCATGGGAAATCCTGCACAAGAACCAGATCTCCAAACCTTCTAACATTTTAAGATGGTAAAAATGTTACAGCAAGTAAAATCACAGACTACACTACATTAAAGTGTAATATGCATCTCTACCACAGTTACAGACAAATGTCAAAAGCTAAAGCATGTGGCAATGCATTCCTAATGGTTAAGGACAGTTTTCCTAACTACCTTAGAGGAAACATGTCACTTAAGAAGTTTTTATTACTCATTAACCTATTTCTACTGCAACAATTTTTATCGCTTTGTTTCCCCCCCCCCCCCCATCTCTTCTAAGCGTCAAACCAATTTTGTTTTTGTTTTTTTCAAAAGCTGCATAAGGGTCTATTCACACGTACAGTATTCTGCGCAGGATTTCAAGCTGTGTTCAGTTCACATTGAAATCTGCAGCAGAAAATCCTGCGCATCAAATCTGCGCAGAATATTGTACATGTGAATACACCATTAAGGTTTATTTTCTGCCAAACAACTTGCATATTTGGAGTTGGGAAGGAATTTTTCTCCTAGTATGGGGCATGTGCCTCATAAGGATTTTTTTGCCTTCCTCTGGATGAACACAGTAGGGACGCAATAGGGATTTAGGTTGAACTTGACAGACTCTGGTCTTTTTATTTTATTTTTTTTTAACTGTATGAACTATAACTATATGCATTTGGCACCCTTTATTTTAACATATTAGGTGGGATTTATCAAAACCTGTCCAGAGGAAAAAGTTGCCCAGTTCCCCCATAGCAACCAATCAGATCACTTCTTTCATTTTGCAGAGGCCTTGTAAAAAATTAAAGAAGCGATCTGATTGGTTGCTATGGGCAACTTTTCCTTTACACAGGTTTTGATAAATCTCCACCATAATGTGCAAATTAACCTAAAAAGGTGGATAAGATGTCTTAGGGCCAGAGTATCCCTTTAAAGCTAGTTCAAATCTACATTGGAGGCTCTATTTAGGGCTTTGGTTACAGATTCCATACTGCTGCATGCAGGTTTTTTTAGGTTTGGTTAAAATACAGCAAAATGACAGAGACCAGCTAGAAACCTGACAGACTATTCGAGTCAGGCATGGGGAAATCCTAACGCCTGACACTCGGAACATTTAGTTCTGGGCACCAGGTAGGTGAATTTTTCAAACATTTAGCCCTGTATCGGGCAAGCAGGGCCGGACCGACTATTTTTTTATAATGCCAGTGTGAGGTGCAGGATCGGACGCAGACTTGCATGGGACACAAGTCTGCACCTGACACCGGCGCTCAGGTTGTATGGAGCGGGCTGCAGACTCAACCCCGCTCCATACCCGGTGGCCCCCGGCTGATTTCAGTAGTGTGGGGCCGCCGCTAATAGTCGGCATGCGGCACTCGCCACGGCCGGCTAGTAGCCTTTTAGATCGCCGCTGACAAAGTTGACAGCGGCATCTAAAGGGATCTTATAACCATCCCTGGTGTGCTAGTGGGGTGGATCGCTCCCCCCCACAGTGCAGTTGTGGGGGAGGAGGGGGTTCCCCATGGAGGTAGCCGGAGGGCTTACCTCTGCATTCATGGCTGACCCCCTAAGCCTAAAGCAGGCTCAACCAAATGAGCACAGATCAATAGAGTTCAATAGAACTGCATTGATTTGTATTAGGAATCTAATGATTCCTGCATGGTCAATTGCGTTTATTATGTTTATAACATCATATCCCAGAAAAAAAATGAAGTAAAAAGTGTTCAAAATGTCCGATACATTTAGCAGATTACTGCCCAAAAAATGAGCCATCATACAGCCAAGTATACAGAAAAATTAAAATGTTATAGTGGACCAGATTTTATTTTATATATTTATTTTTTGGTATTGATGTAATCAGGCTTACCTAAAGTATTAAAATAATACGCAAGTTTGACCAAGTTGAATGGTCGGAATTTTTTTTTTAATTTGCATTTTTTATTTTGCCTCACAAATTATTTTATTTTGTTTCAGAGCATAAGGTATGGAAAAATCAAAGGTGTCATTAAAAAGTATAATTGGTCCTGCAAAAAACAAGCCTCATATGAGTCTGTAGATGGATGTATTCACGTACTATTTTGGTTGAAATAAATTTGCCTACCAGGACAAGAGGATTTTCATGAGGACAAGTAGATTGTGTTTTGTTTTAGTCCCCTTGGACAAGTTTTTTATTTTATTTATTTTTTATTATTTCCACACCCCTGAGGGTCAATAGGGTCTGTCAGGTTCTATTGGCGTCTGTTGTGCAGTGGACTGGCCTGCTACATTTGTCTTTACTGAGCGGAACCTACCCGGAAGTGAGCCATTGATGTAGATGTGAACCTAGCCTTAGCATTCAAGGGTAATATTGTTTTTTTTTTTTTTTAACAAATTAGACAAGATTCTAGGAATCTGCATCAGGTACATGAAATCACACAGACATACCTTAAAAATGCCAACCCAGTCTTTAGGATGGGGGTGGATATACTGAGTCAAGGTGTAGTGGCATTCCAGAGGAGCACTTGGAAGGTAACTTTTAGCCACATTTTGAAAGATCACGTGTGCGAAGTTGGACGTCTGTAAGCTGCCACTTGAAGATGGGAGGTCTTGTAAAGCTGACATATTTAATCTGTAAGTAAAGAACACAAGAGAATTTATTTATGTACAAAAATACAAGTCTTCTTCACACCCCAGCCATCACTGGTAAAGTCCCTATTTCTCTTCAGTAATGTAGCTTAGATCACTGGCGATAAACTTCATTACTGTTTTAGAAGTCTGTTTAACCCCTTCACGACGAGCGACGTACATGTACGGCGCCACGAAGTGTCACTTGGTGCGCGGCGACGTACATGTACGTCGCGGGGTTCCGTGTGTGCCGCATCACCGGTAGCGGTGATCGGGCCTGGATGACTGCTGTTATCTAACAGCAGGCATCCCGGCACATCCTGAGACCCCCCCCCCCCCATGACCGCGATGGGCGCAAATTGCAGGTCAATTCAGACCTGTGATCTGCGCGATTCCGGGTCATACGGGTCACTGGTGACCCGGTCACTGGTGACCCGGAAAATAAGAGGGATCGGGGGGTGTCCGAGACACCCTCGATCTCCCTGAAGGGATAGGAGTTTGGTGGCAGGGGTGCCACCCCTCCTATCCCTGCTATTGGTCGGCCGAGCGACCGACAGGAGACTGGAGGAGGGGGGGGGTTAAAGTTCGGTTCCCCCGCTCTGCCCACCTATCGGTGTTCAGGCAAAAGGGGGGAACTGTCCAGGGACCGGCGCCGAAGGTCCCTTACCTGGATCCCGGAGCGCAATCCTCCATGTGGGGATCCCCCACGTGCGGCGGCAGCAGCAATTCATCCGGGTCCGGCCACGTGAGTTGTTGCCTAGCAAAATTCGGAGGGCCACAGTTTACAGTGGTCGCTAAACCGTGGCCCTCCAGATGTTGCAAAACTACAACTCCCAGCATGCCCAAACAGCAGTTTGCTGTGTGGGCATGCTGGG
The DNA here is from genome assembly GCF_029499605.1 of Hyla sarda. NCBI lineage: Eukaryota > Metazoa > Chordata > Amphibia > Anura > Hylidae > Hyla > Hyla sarda. The sequence goes on along the minus strand of NC_079193.1, from coordinate 86,908,640 downwards.
ACTTGTAGTTTTGCAATATTTAGAGGGGTTCAGGTTGTAGATCACAAAGTGGTCTCAAACTGTAGCCCTCCAGATGCTGCAAAACTACAACTCTCAGCATGTCCAGACAGCAGTTTGCTGTCTGGGCATGCTGCGAGTTGTAGTTTCGCAACATCTGGAGGGCCACAGTTTAGAGACCACTGGACAGTGATCTACAACCTGAACCCCTCTAAATCTTGCAAAACTACAACTCCCAGCATTCAGGAACAGCATAAGGCTGTCTTGGCATGCTGGGAGTTGTACTTGCGTGCCTCCAGCCGTTGCATAACTACAGCTCCCAGCATGCCCTTCCGCAATCAGTACATGCTGGGAGTTGTAGTTTTGCAACAGCTGGAGGCACACTGGTTGGAAAATACTGAGTTAGGTCATAGAACCTAACTCAAGGTTTTCCAACCAGTGTGCCTCCAGCTGTTTCAAAACTACAACTCACAGCATGCATGGTCTGTCAGTGCATGCTGGGAGTTGTAGTTTTGACCCCCCTCCCATGTGAATGCACAGGCTACATTCACACTGGCAGCAGATTACAGTGAGTTTCCCGCTTCAAGTTTGAGCTGCGGCAAATTTTCCGTCGCAGCTCAAACTTCTAGCGTGAGACTCAGTGTAATCTGCCTCCAGTGTGAATGCAACCTAAAAACACTACACTACACTAACACATAATAAAGGGTAAACACTACATATACACACGTACACTGCCCCCCCACCCCCCCCCCTTCCCCAATAAAAATGAAAAACGTATTGTATGGCAGTGTTTCTAAGATGGAGCCTCCAGCTGTTGCTAAACAAAAACTCCCAGCATTTCTGGACAGCAATTGACTGTCCAGGCATGCTGGGAGTTTAGCAACAGCTGGAGGCACCCTGTTTGGGAATCACTGGCATAGAATACCCCTATGTCCACCCCTATGCAAGTCCCTAATTCAGGCCTCAAATGCGCATGGCGCTCTCCCTTTGGAGCCCTGTTGTATTTCAAGGCAACAGTATAGGGCCACATATGGGGTATCGCCGTACTCGGGAGAAATTGCCTAACAAATTTTGGGGGGCTTTTTCTCCTTTAACCCCTTATGAAAAGGAACAGTTGGGGTCTACACCAGCATGTTAGTGTAAAAAAATAAACATTTTTACACTAACATGCTGGTGTTGCCCTATACTTTTCATTTTCACAAGAGGTAAAAGGGAAAAACGCCCCCAAAAATTTGTAATGCAATTTCTCCCGAGTACGGAGATACCCCATATGTGGGCGCAAAGTGCTCTGCGGCGCACAACAAGGCCCAGAATGGAGAGTGCGCCATGTACATTTGAGGTGATTTGCACAGGGGTGGCTGATTTTTACAGCGGTTCTGACAAACGCAAAAAAAAAAAAAAAAAAAAAAAAACACATGTGACCCCATTTTGGAAACTACACCCCTCACGGAATGTAATAAGGGATGCAGTGAGAATTTACACCCCACAAGTGTCTGACGGATCTTTGGAACAGTGGTCCGTGAAAATGAAAAATTTTGCACAGCCCACTGTTCCAAAGATCTGTCAGACACCAGTGGGGGGTAAATGCTCACTGTACCCCTCATTACATTCTGTGAGGGGTCTAGTTTCCAAAATGGTATGCCATGTGTTTTTTTTTTTTTTGCTGTCCTGGCACCATAGGGGCTTCCTAAATGCGACATGCCCCCCGAGCAAAATTTGCTCTCAAAAAGCCAAATATGACGCCTTCTCTTCTGAGCATTGTAGTTCGCCCGCAGTGCACTTCAGGTCAACTTATGGGGTACCTCCATACTCAGAAGAGATGGGGTAACAAATTTTGGGGGGTCTTTTCTGCTATTAACCCTTGCAAAAATGTGAAATTTGGGGGGAAACACAATTTAGTAAAAAAGTCGTGAAATACCTGTGGGGTATTAAGGCTCACTTTATTCCTTGTTATGTTTCTCAAGGGGTCTAGTTTCCAAAATGGTATGCCATGTGGATGTTTTTTTTGCTGTTCTGGCACCATAGGGGCTTCCTAAATGCGACATGCCCCCCAAAAACCATTTCAGAAAAACGTACTCTCCAAAATCCCCTTGTCGCTCCTTCGCTTCTGAGCCCTCTACTGCGCCCGCCGAACACTTTACATAGACATAGGAGGTATGTGCTTACTCGAGAGAAATTGGGTTACACATACAAGTATACATTTTCTCCTTTTACCCCTTGTAAAAATTAAAAAATTGGGTCTACAAGAACATGCGAGTGTAAAAAATGAAGATTTTGAATTTTCTCCTTCACTTTGCTGCTTTTCATGTGAAACACCTAAAGGGTTAAAACACTGACTGAATGTCATTTTGAATACTTTGGGGGGGGGGTGCAGTTTTTATAATGGGGTCATTTGTGGGGTATTTCTAATATGAAGACCCTTCAAATCCATTTCAAACCTGAACTGGTCACTGAAAAAAAGTGAGTTTGAAAATTTTGTGAAAAATTGGAAAATTGCTGCTGAACTTTGAAGCCCTCTGGCGTCTTCCAAAAGTAAAAACTCGTCAAATTTATGATGCAATCATAAAGTAGGCATATTGTATATGTGAATCCCCCAAAAAAATATTTGGAATATCCATTTTCCTTACAAGAAGAGAGCTTCAAAGTTAGAAAAATTCTAAATTTAAATTTTTTCATCAAATTTGGGGATTTTTCACCAAGAAAGGATGCAAGTTACCACAAAAATTTACCACCATGTTAAAGTAGAATATGTCACGAAAAAATCTCGGAATCAGAATGATAAGTAAACGCATTCCAGAGTTATTTATGTTTAAAGTGACAGTGGTCAGATTTGCAAAAAAGGGCTTCGTCCTAGAGGTGAAAATGGGCTCCGTCCTTAAGGGGTTAATGGTTTTAGGGCATCATATATCAGACCTGACCTAGTTCCACAGGGGAATGGTTGTTGGTGCACTCCAGGTGGCGCTGTCTGACCTGAGAGGTTTCCTCGATCACTTCTCAGTATGCCGTGACCAGCAAAACATCTGCAGACAGAAGTAAGTAGCAGTGGTCAAAACTAGAAGTGAAAACAGTCAGACGAGCACTGCAAAAAGATGGGTTTTTTGGCTACAATATCACAAAAGTGCTCTTCTGTCCCTTACGTAAAGCTGTAAATTTTGACCACAGCTACTGTCTGCAGAGGTTTTGCCAGCATACTGAGACGTGATCAGGAAACAGAATTCAGGTTATTTTAAGTTTAGATGCACCCCAAAACATATGTAAATAGTTTACACTCCCAGAAAATCCCTTTAAAACTGAGCCATGTTAATAACTGTGGCATATTTTTACTTTTAAAGACCCTTTTACATTGGGAGATTAGTGTCCAAATAAACATTCCCAATTATTGCCCTGTGTACTTGCCCACTGGCTGATCGAATCTTTTATTTGGACATAAAAAAATCATCTTTTGGAAGTGAATAACCACACAAAATTGTTCTACTAGCCCTTTTGTCAATTGGGCTGTGTCAGTAGTGCTATTAACAAGCACAAATAGTAAATCTGCCCCAATGTCAGTGACCCCCTAACAAGGCCAGGGATACAGTACAGAGACTAAGCTAAAACTTCAATTTGGGTTCTTCAAAGTTTAAGGGGTACTCCAGCCCTAAGACATATTATCCCCTATTCAAGGGATAGGGGATAAGATGTCTGATCACGGGAGTCCCATCTCTGGGGACCTCCTCAATCTCTCATGCCGCAGACACCTGTGTGAGCTGCACGCCAGCACTGGAGGCTCAGAGTCTGAAGCCTCATGACTACAGGGCCAAAGTATCTTGACTTAACGACTCCGCCAGCGTGTGACGTCACGCCCCCACCCATAGACATGCATTAAGGGGCGGGGTGTTACACGTGGGCAGAGTCCTGACATCACAATACTCTGGCCCCATAGTAGTGGGTGCTGCATTAGAGATTGCGGGGGTCCCCAGCAGCAGGACCCCCGCGATCAGACATCTTATCCCTTATCCTTTGGATAGGGGATAAGATGTCTTAGGGCCGGAGTACCCCTTTAAACTTTCAGTGTTTTTCTTTTAAAGGAGATGTCCGGTGCTCACTTTTCTTATTTTATCCATTCCGGGCTGAAAAATAAAAGAAAACAAATTTTCTCTTACCTGCCTAGGCTCCCCCGGTGCTTCAGTACAGGTGTTCGGTCCCCGGGCTGTATTCTTCTTACTTCCTGTTAGCCCGGCACGTCACACGGAGCTTCAACCTATCACCGGCTGCAGCGATGTCCCGCCTCGGCCAGTGATAGGCTGAAGCTCCATGTGACGAAGAATACAGCCCGGGGACCGAACACCTGTACCGGAGCACCGGGGGAGCGTAGGCAGGAAAGAGAAAGCTTATTTTCTTTTTTTTTTTGCAGCCCGGAATGGATACAATAAGAAAGTGAGCACCGGACATGTCCTTTAAGTGTGGATATGGCCTGGCTGCAGAACAGGCAGACGCCTCTGTATATTTAGCTGGAGGACTCCTGGCACTTACTAAACAGTAAGGCACTGCCTGAGCTGGAGATAAAACAGGAGGTACACTGAACTTTGTCTGAACTCTCCCAAATACTTATCTCATACAAACAAACTATAGCAAAAGTTACACAACTCTGCTATAAAAAGCTGTATCAGCATCCACGATATACAGAGAGACTATATGGGAAACAGTACTGGGACAGCAATAGAGGCTTTTAGGACACCACATTCCCACAGGTGTTAATATGGAATATGTCCCCTCTTTGCAGGTAAAACAGTGTCCACTCTTCTGAGAAGACTTTCTACAAGATTTTGGAGCATGTCTATGTTTTTTTTTTGTGTTCAATAATCCAGAAGAACATTTGCGAGGTCAGATAGTGATATTGGATGAGAGGTCTGGCTAAAAACCTCCATTCTAGTACAGTTCACAAGGAGTTTGGCAGGATTGAGGTTAGGGCATTGTGCCGGCCAGTCAATGTCCTCCATACCAGACTCCCCCAACCATGCCTTTATGGGCATTGCATTGTGGAACACCAAAAGGCCGAACCCAGACTGTTCACACAAAGGCCCTCATTTACTATTCTAAACCCGACCTCTTTTGTCGGTTTTTTTTGTCACATCTTTGTCTGCGCCATGTTGCAGACATCGTGCGCCAGTCTGCGACACGATGCAACATTTTTTCCAGACGGACCCGATGTGGATTCTCCCAAACCCGAAAAAGGGGCGTAACCCGACATTTCTGAGCTTTCCCACGTATTTATAAAGGTTTCCAACTCGAATTTGTTGAATTGTTGTGGATTTTTTCCCGACAGCTCAGAGGAGTTGGAAACCAAAACCAACAAAACCCACGTGCGACAAACAGGATGCGACATAATAATAAATATCAGGGGAAAAAAGCAGTCGGGTAAGAAAGCAACATAGACTTACAACCCGATTTTCTTAGTAAATGAGGGCCAAAGTGTCCAACATTTCTCCAAAAAGTATCCAAAACGTCTTGGCATACTAGGCCAAGCCTTGAAAGACAACCCCATAGTCCTTGAAAGACAACCCCTTATTCTTACCCCACCAAACCTTACAGCTGGCATAAAGCAGTCAGGCAGGTACTGTAACATTCTTTGTCATTCACCAAACCCAGATTTGTCCACCAGACATCTAAGAAAGGCAATCGCTAAGGGGCTTTAAGCCAGGCTGCCATCTTTAACCCCTTAAGGCAGTGTTTTCCAAAGAGTGTGCCTCCAGCTGTTGCAAAACTACAACTCAGCAATCGTAGGCTGTCTGAGCATACTAGAAGTTGTAGATTTGCCACAGCTGGAGGCACACTCTTTGGAAAACACTGCCTTAAGGGGTTAAAGATGGCAGCCTGGCTTAATGCCCCTTGGCGATTGCCTTTCTTAGATGTCTGGTGGTCACTAAGGGGTTAATCAATCCAATTTATTTAAAGTCCACATGGGATGGATTTGTTATGAAAATTTGTTGCAGCAAATCCACAAAAGAACCATGAGAAAACCCACTGTAAATTTTCCCTTACCCACAACTAATCAATCATGTGTACACTTACGTTTAGGGTATGGTCACATGACAAATGTTCCCTATTGAAAAACCCACTGTGGATATGAAACAGAAAATCCACAATATATTTAAACAAAAAATTTTTAATCAGCGTGGATAAATTGTGTTTTTTATTTTTAGGATTATAAAAACATAGCTCCTTTTTTTTTTTTTCAGAAACAGCACACAACATTTTCTGTGGGGTACTGCAGCTTACTGTCAATGAAGGGAATGAAGTAGTTAAAAGACGGCACCACAACCTGAGAACATGTGTGGAGCTATTTCTGAACTAAAGCAGCTATGTTCTTCTAATGTTGGATAATTCCTTTGTCATGTCATGACAGCACAATCAGCGATCATTAAAAAAAAAAAAGGAAAGGGCAACGACTCTGCTCCTGTAATGAGCTGGTCCAAACATGCCCCCTCCATTCATCTCTATGGGAGAGCGAAGACACCCAAACTGAATGGGACAGTAGCTTGCACCTCACTCCCCGACTGACGCCCTGCCATGTACTTCACCTGGCTGTAACTCGCAATCGCAGCAGGTCTCAGGAGTAAGACCCAGTGTGAGCTGAACATGTCTGTGCCATATGTGAAAGGTGATTGAAATGACAGTAATGCTACTAATTTGCTACTAGTATAAACTACAGCATGGGGTTAAAGAGTGCTTTTTTACGCTCTGGTTCAGAAGTGGGCAATAGGGAATATGGACAAGGGTTGCTGTGAGGAGACAACACTTAACAAATGGGTTTGTCACCCAGCTTTCTAAAAATCCTAACTTTTGTTGCTGCTTTCCTATAGGCCTGCCTGTGTGTGATAGCAATGCTGGAATTACGAGGGAGATTTATCAAAACCTGTCCAGAGGAAAAGTTGCTGAGTTGCCCATAGCAACCAATCAGATCGCTTCATTCATTCTTCAGAGGTCTTTTCAAAAATGAAAGAAGCGATCTGATTGGTTGCTATGGGCAACTCAGCAACTTTTCCTCTGGACAGGTTTTCATTAATCTCTGTTTTCCTAACCTAGAAAGCTCAAAATGTGGAGGAATACATTTCTACCAAGAACAGGAACACTCCTCCGGAATTTAATACAGTCATACATTCCCTTCCCTGTTGCGTTTCAGATCTGGCATACCTATAGTGCATACTAAGAATGGCATACGTATTAGAAGGAGTAAGTGCAACGCACTACAAAGAAGCCTGCACTCACCGCTCAGCAGATGACTTTGGATTCCAAGAGTGGACTGATTCCAAAACTCAGAGTGCCCCAAGCTGTTTTTGCAGCCTCGTCCGGTCCGTCCAGTTTTGGAATCCGAAGTTGTCTGCTGAGCGGTGAGTGCAGGATTCCTTGTAGTGCGTGGCACTAGTGCTGGGCGGTATACCAGTTGATACCAAATACCGAAATACCCCAAGAATTATCAGTGCTGCGCTGTCCCTCACATCGGGGAACTAATCATGTGAGACCAGCGGGCACTGTTCTGCTTCTCTCCCCCCCCCCCCCCCCCCACACCCCAATGAATTATCAGCATAGCACTGCCCCCCACATCTGGGAACTTATATGTCACCAGCGAGCGCTGATTCTCTCTCCCCCCCCCCCCCAAATAATTATCAGCCGCTGCGCTGTACTGTACTATCCAGTGCCCAGGCTGTAAAAACAAAATAAACTCTCACCTTCCTACATTCCCCGTTGCTCCGGTAACAGCCTCACACTGGGGATGGGAACGTCACAGAGCCGTCAGCATATCACCGGCCGGCTCCATGACAATGCGCTCAGCCTATGACTGGCCGAGGTGGGACATCGCTGCGGCCGGTGATACGCTGACGGCTCTGTGAAGTTCCCATCCCCAGCGTGAGGCTGTTACCGGAAAATACTGTTAAATACCGAGGAACCGCTATAACTTACAAAAATACCGTGATACACATTTCTGGTCATACCGCCCAGCTCTACGTTGCACTTACTCCTTCTAATACATACTTTGGTCTGCATTTACTTCCGAGCACCACCGGACTACAACCCCTCTTTATCCTGACTTCACAGCCATAGTACTGACCTGCATCTATTGAGTGCAGACCATTACAGTACATAGCAGTGCTGACCTATTTCTACATTTATCAGAATGGAATATCCCCAAAAAATAAATAAACACTCGACAAGTCTGGACTGTAAGAATGTAACGGCTTTCTTTACAAAGCTTGGACCCCAATCTATTACCCTAGACCTAATCATGGATGCTGTAAATGGCAGAGAATCTCCATAATGTATGTGATGTTTAGAAGACCATATATGTTATGCCATGTAATACAAAGTATTTTTAGCTGTACATCAAGTTTAATATTCTCCATATATCACTAGGCAGAAACCTTGCACATTTATCTTACATCAGTGTTTCCCAACCAGGGTGCCTCCAGCTGTTGCAAAACTACAACTCCCAGCATGCCCAGACAGCCTTTGGCTGGTTGGGAAACACTGACTAAGGCCGGGTTCACACCACATTTTTGCAATACAGTTTTTTTTCAGGTTTTTGATTTAAAAAAAAAACGGATTCCTCAAAACCTGACTAAACTGTATCAAAACGTGTGTACAAAGTTTTATCTGTATACGGTTTGAAAAGTGATGTCCGGTTGCATCCGTTTTTTAAGAAAAAAACCGCATACGTTTTGAACTTTTCACTCCATTATGAATAAAGTTCCACTTGTTTGATTGAAATTCCAAGAAAAAAAACTGCAAAGTCAAAAACCGTATGGTAAAAACTGGATTGAACCATATGCACATACAGTTCTGTACGGTTTCCATTGACTCCCATGTTAAAAAAAAACGTATACGGGTCAATACGGTTTTTCACCTGGACCAAAAACCGTGGTAGGCCACGGTTTTCTGTCCAGAAAAAAAAAAAAAAAAAAGTAAAAAAAAACGTGTGGTCTGAAAAACGGAGACAACCGTATGCAATATGGTGCATACGGTTCTGAATGGAAAGTCTATGGGCACGGTTTTCTGTACAGTTGCATATGTTTTTTTTTTTTAAAAACCGTATCCGAAAACTGTATAGAAAATCGTGGTGTGAACTAGAGATGAGCGAACTTATAGTAAATTCGATTCGTCACGAACTTCTCGGCTCGGCAGTTGATGACTTTTCCTGCATAAATTAGTTCAGCTTTCCGGTGCTCCGGTGGGCTGGAAAAGGTGGATACAGTCCTAGGAAAGTCTCCTAGGACTGTATCCACCTTTTCCAGCCCACCGGAGCACCGGAAAGCTGAACTAATTTATGCAGGCAAAGTCATCAACTGCCAAGCCGACAAGTTTGTGACGAATCGAATTTACTGTAAGTTTGCTCATCTCTAGTTATAGCATGCATACATCTGTTGTTGGTAATGCCCTATTTTAATGTCCTGGCCATAGCTGCTGAACAGTCAGAGAGGCAGGCTCTTTCCCCCAGCCCCATCTCTCACCAGATTGACAGCTCTAGGGTCCAGTCTGAAAACCACTAGAGGCATCAATCATGGCTGAGCAGCGGGGCCGGGGACACCCCTATTACAGAAAACCCAGGGTAAGAGCATGCCTCTCCAACTGTTCGGCAGTGCGGCCGGAGCATTAAAGGGGAACTCCAGTACCACAGGGTAGGGGATAAGGGTCCTGACCGGCTCTGCCAATACATAGAGAAGCCACCGCTCTGAGCACATAGCTGTGAAGGCCACTGCACAAAGTGGTGGCAGACAAGCCCCCTCCATACATCTCTATGGGGGAGCCGGAGATACAGCACTTGTGCATGGGGAAAGCCAGGACGCTGGGCAGGAGATTACGGAGGCGTTTGCACTAGGTTTAAAAAGAACAAAGTGAAAATTGATTGGGAGCTCTACATAAAACAGAATCCTAAGCCGAGGATACTGTGATACACATTACCCTATGTGCCCAGGACAAAAGAGAAAAAAATTGGAATAAAAAACACAGTTAAGGATATGAAAATGGAAGAAAAGAAAGAATTTACAAGGGAAATTACAATTTATATAAAATATACTGAGATGTCTTCTGTATGGCCCTTGCATCAGACATCAGTTAAAATTAAAAGTAATATAAAAGGTTTGCTAAAAATGATAATATGCAGATTTGATGAAAATTGCCTGCAGAAGTTAATTCCCCATTTGGCATACAGTCTTAGGCTGGGTTCACACTACGTTTTGTCCCATACGGGAGCGCATACGGCAGGGGGGAGCTAAAAGCTTGCGCTCCCGTATGTCACCGTATGCGCTCCCGTATGTCATTCATTTCAATGAGCCGGCCGGAGTGAAACGTTCGGTCAGGTCGGCTCATTTTTGCGCCGTATGCGCTTTTACAACCGGACCTAAAACTGTGGTCAACCACGGTTTTAGGTCCGGTTGTAAAAGCACATACGGCGCAAAAATGAGCCGACCGGACCGAACGTTTCACTCCGGTCGGCTCATTGAAATGAATGACATACGGGAGCGCATACGGTGACATACGGGAGCACGAGCTTTTAGCTCCCCCTGCCGTATGCGCTCCCGTATGGGAGAAAACGTAGTGTGAACCCAGCCTTACTGGGAGGGCTTAGAGACTGTCCACTTGATATTCGTGTATTGTACCGATACAGTAAGAGGAGGATGATTTTCTCTGCACTATGATGTTATCCAGTGATACGGCGTTAAGTCAATGTGATGGCTCGGGCAGCGTCGTGCCGTGTTAGAGCCATCACATTGGCTTAACGCCGTATCACTGTATAACATCATAGTGCAGAGAAAATCATCCTCCTCTTACTGTATCAGTACAATACAGTGGTCCCTCAAGTTACAATATTAATCGGTTCCAGGACGACCATTGTATGTTGAGACCAGAACTCTATGGAAACCTGGTAATTGGTTCTGAAGCCCCAAAATGTCATCCAAAAATAGGAAAAAGTGAGGAATAAAGAGAAATAAAGTAGACAACTAATATAGGTCTAGATCTAATATAGATAGATTCTTACATATAAAAGTAATAAAGAGCTGCAAATCACTGTCTATTTTAGTGTTTCCCAAAGAGGGTGCCTCCAGCTGTTGCAAACCTACAACTCCCAGCTTGCCCGGACAGCCTTCGGCTGTCCGGGCATGCTGGGAGTTGTAGTTTTGCAACAGCTGGAGGCACCCTCTTTGGGAAACGCTGGTCTATGTAGAGGAAAGAAGCTTTTTCAGGGTCCTGTACAGTACACACAATGTCCTAAAAAAAAGTAAAATGGAGCTGCCCTCAGCTGATGTCCAAAGGAGCAGCTAACCCTGGTACAGGTAGAGTACAGAACATGTAATACCTCCCTGTACTGTAGGGGGCGCTAACAGACACCAGTCAGTACATACACTTTAGTAATACAGGGGTTTTACCAGTGAATGTCTGTTCTGATTGGTCGGTTCTTCCAGCCCTTGACATGTTTTGCAGACTCCATAGCATTGTTTGTTGAGGCTGGTTTCAAGTTACAATGGTCCAGAAAAGACCATTGTATGTTGAAACTATTGTATGTTGAGGCCATTGTAAGTTGAGGGATCACTGTACACTAATATCAAGTGGACAGTCTCTAAGCCCTCCCAGTAAGACTGTATGCCAAATGGGGAATTAACTTCTGCAGGCAATTTTAACAAATCTGCATATTATCATTTTTTGCATACCTTTCATATTACTTTATTTTATTTGTAACTTACGTCTGATGCGAGGGCCCTGCTGAAGACATCTCAGTATATTTTATATAAATTGTAATTTCATCTATTGGACATATTTCCCTTTTGTCTTTTCTTTCTTTTCTTCCGATTTCATTTCCATATCCTTAACCTAACAGGACTGTTTTTTTAACCCGGCTTTAAAAAGAAGGCAAATTGTGTAACTCAGGGCAGCAAAAAGGAATCCTGATGGCAGACTGATGAGACAGCCCCAGTAAGTCCCCATATTGGGGGGTTTTCATATCACCAGTTATAGTAAGACGTTTCCAGTAGATGACATAATTCCTCTTTCCCAGCATCTACGTCACACCTAAATGACGTCAGCAGCTCCTATAACCTGCACTGTAATGAACGTCAGCACATCTCCCTACATCATAGCGGCCACCAGCAGGGGGCGTGACGTCACGTGACACCTGTCAGCAGCCGCAGGAGACGTTACTCTCACCAGTCACCTGCAGTGGAGCCCCGCCCCCTTCACGCTGCATCTTAGGACAGGGAGGCGGGGTCAAGAGCGGCGCAGTGATAACCACGCCCCCTCGAATGCATTAACTGCGCAAGAAAGGCCTGTAGGTCCGGCGGTCAAAACGTAACAGACCGGAGGGTGTGCATGTACCGGGCGGCGATATACAGCCCGTTCTCAACGTCCATGTAGCAGTCGTTCCGGTAACCCCCGTTTACACTGCAGACCATAGACATTCACACAGAGCGCACGGCTTGCCTACCTGTAAAGACTGGAGGTGACTTGTCCAGCGACACCGAGGAGCCCAGAGGAGCGAGTGTTATAGAGAAGACGGGACCCGGGCGCTTCCGCGTTTCAGCTCCTCTGCTTGTTTTCGTTCTCTTCTCGTCAGACTACGTCACTTCCGGTTCCTATGATGACTGAAGGAGAGGGGGGGAATCAGCTGACTGTGGAATTCCAGTGAGGTAGAGGTCCAGCGCTGACTTCATGGATTTCTGGGCGGAAAAGTCACGTGTACAAACCGGCACTGACTGCCATGGACACGAAAACCAAACAAATTCGCACTATCCACCAGTGAGAATAATTATCATATTTCACATGAGTAATCATGTGACCTCCTGTCACCAATACCAGTGCTTCTTGCCAGTTGCTGCGATCGAATTGTAGTTTTGCAACAGCTGAAGAGCTGCAGATTGAGGAACATTGCCCTATATTAGTGTTTGCCAACCAGGGTGCCTCCAGCTGTTGCAAAACTACAACTCCCAGCATGTCCGGACAGCCGAAGGCTGTCCGGCCATGCTGGAGTTGTAGTTTTGCAACAGCTGGAGGCACCCTGGTTGGCAAACACTGCTCTATATTAATGATTCCCAGTGTGCCTCCAGCTGTTGCAAAACTACAACTCCCAGGCATGCTGGGAGTTGTAGTTTTGCAACAGCTGGAAGCACACTGGTTGGGAATTTCTGCTCTATATGCGGCAAGTTGTTATAAGAAGGAAAAAGTGTGTAATGATGTGAACGACTTTAAGAAGACCAAATTGTAATGTTTAGGTAACTGCGTGAAGGCAGTTCCAGGTTGGGGGGTGTCATGGGGTGTTCCCGTATGCAGTGGGTAGTCGCAAAGCCCAAGATGGTTGAACTGTGTGTTGTCTTCCTGGCGTTCGAGTTTGACTTATTGCAGATCGGGTACATAGATTACTGGGAGGGGTCAGTAAGGACCCAGCGGTTATGGTGCATGCTGGTAGGGGGAGAATCCCTAAAGAGGTTGCCCAGCAAAAGAAAAAACTCACGTCAAAAAGTATAATAAAGAAACTCGTATATTGTTATTAGCCACAGGGTCTTCCATATCAGCTGTGCTCTCTCCCTTAAAAGTTGTGTGTCAGCACAGGACAAAATCAGTGATGTGCAGCGGGAGGCTCAAAGTACTGCTCATTAGAATTATAAAATTAGATAAGGCAGCAGTGAGCCCGTTCTGACAGAAACTACTGTGCCTGAGAACAGGCAGGCTGAGAAATGAGTCATCAATCTAATGAGCAGTAATATCAGCTTCATCCTTTACATCACTGGTCTTGTCCCATGCCGACAGGACGTAAGGGGGTAGGAGGAGGAACGGAGCTGACTGCTTTCAGAGCCTGTGACATGACTTCGCAGCTTACAAGGGAGAGACAGCTGAAATGGATGATCTATGCAGTATGGCTAATAACATTATGTTAGTAAGTTGCTTTATTTTACTTTTAGATGCCATACACAGGTTGTTTCTCACTGGACAACCCCTTTAAGTATGATTTCAGAGACCTAGGCTTTAAGCCTAAATAATTCCTATATCCTATGACATAGCAGAGAGGCAGCAAGAAATTAGGGAGGTAATAGTCAAATATGCTATCCCCTGGTGGGACGCTCTGGGAGACAACAGTGACCACAACTGAGACATGGGCTGTGGTATGACTTTAGCATACACACACAACTTGACAGAATCATTGGCATTATTTTGTCATCATACTTTTCACCTTCAGCGACAGCTACAGAGAAAATGTAGTAGTAGTACATGGCAGCTATTCAAGCCAATATAGATAAACTCCCAGCACACTGATATCTTTCAATAAGCTTTATTCAGCTACTCTGCTGAACGCGTTGCGGCTCACACCTAAGCCTTTCTCAACAGCTCTTCAAGTTAGGTCCAGCAGAGACAGCTGCTCTTGCTCGAATAGGGCACATGGAAAATGATTATCATTGTGAGGCATCACCCTTGAGCGACTCACACCAATGATTATTTTTCTACTGTCTTTAACATGTTGTTCTCCATCTGGTCAAATCAGAATCTCTCCAAAAACTGAAAATGTTTATGGCTGTCTTATGGTTAGCTGCCCTTAAAGGGGTACTCTGGTGAAAAACATATATATATATATATATATATATATATATATATATATATATATATATTTTTTTTTTTTTTTTTTAAATCAACTGGTGCCAGAACGTTAAACAAGATTTTTAAATAGAAGTAATTTACAAATCTAACACTTCCAGTACTTATCAGCTGCTGTATGCACCACAGGAAGTTCTTTTATTTTTGTATTTCTTTTCTGTCTCACAACAGAGCTCTCTGTTGACACATCTGTCTGTCTCAGTAACTGTAAAGAGAAGCAAACCTCTCCTGCTCTTGACAGTTCCTAAGACAGACAAAGGTGTCAGCAGAGAGCACTTTGGTCAGACAGAAAAGAAATTCAAAAAGAAAACAACTTTTTGTGGAGCATACAGCAGTTGATAAGTACTGGAAGGGTTAAGATCTTCAAATAGAAGTCATTTACAAATGTATTTAACGTTCTGGCACCAGTTGATTAAAAAAAAATTTTTGTCACCAGAATACCCCTTTAAGTGCCAGACAGACTTGCCTGCTTCTTACCCACAGACACTGTTGGTGGCCTAATACATGCCTAGTATCAATGTAGCTTTCATGCATCAACCTGAATGCCCTCTGTGTAGCCCCAGAAACACTGTGCAGTGCTACCCTTCTTGATGGGCATTCAAAAGAGGCAATCTTTTTCTCTGCCCCTTGCCAAAATGGTGTGTGTGTGTGTGTGTGTGTGTGTGTGTGTATATATACATATATTGCGATAAGGTGAAAGGTATGGCGGTCGTTGGATGCTGTGTGTCACCAAGGTTCCTGGCCTTTGTGAGGTAAGAGACGATATTTTTCGGTATCTGTGCTGCGGTGCAGCTTGATACTGTGCCCGTAGTATGATTTTAAGGCAGATCCGAGCCGGCTCTTACCGGGAAAGACCAAGTGCAGGGTGGGGGTCATTCCCCCACAATCCAGGCCGGCTTTTGTTGGCTTTTAACCCCTTAAGGACCAAGGACGTACCGGTACGTCCTTGGTCCTGCTCTTCTGATATAACGCGGGGTTACACAGTAACCCCGCGTCATATCATGGCGGGCCCGGCGTCATAGTGAAGCCGGGACCCGCCTCTAATAGCGCGCAGCGCCGATCGCGGCGCCGCGCGCTATTAACCCTTTAGCCGCGCGCTCAGAGCTGAGCCGCGCGGCTAAAAGTGAAAGTTCCCGGCTAGCTCAGTCGGGCTGTTCGGGATTGCCGCGGCTAATCGCGGCATCCCGAACAGCTGACAGGACAGCGGGAGGGCCCCTACCTGCCTCCTCGCTGTCCGATCGCCGAATGACTGCTCAGTGCCTGAGATCCAGGCATGAGCAGTCATGCGGCAGAATCGTTGATCACTGGTTTCTTATGAGAAACCAGTGATCAACATAGAAGATCAGTGTGTGCAGTGTTATAGGTCCCTATGGGAGCTATAACACTGCAAAAAAAAAGTGGAAAAAAAAGTGAATAAAGATCATTTAACTCCTCCCCTATTAAAAGTTTGAATCACCCCCCTTTTCCAATAAAAAAAAAAACACAGTGTAAATAAAAATAAACATATGTAGTATCACCGCGTGCGGAAATGTCCGAATTATAAAAATATATCATTAATTAAACCGCTCGGTCAATGGCGTGCGCGCAAAAAAATTCCGAATTCCAAAATAGTGCATTTTTGGTCACTTTTTATATCATTTAAAAATGAATAAAAAGTGATCAATAAGTCCTATCAATGCAAAAATGGTACCGTTAAAAACTTCAGATCACGGCGCAAAAAATTAGCCCTCATACCGCCCCATACACGGAAAAATAAAAAAGTTATAGGGGTCAGAAGATGACAATTTTAAACGTATTCATTTTCCTGCATGTAGTTATGATTTTTTCCAGAAGTCCGACAAAATCAAACCTATATAAGTAGGGTATCATTTTAATCGTATGGACCTACAGAATACATATCAGGTGTCATTTTTACCGAAAAATGTACTACGGAGAAACGGAAGCCCCCAAAAGTTACAAAACAGCGTTTTTTTTTTTCAATTTTGTCGCACAATGATTTTTTTTTCCCGCTTCACCATAGATTTTTGGGCAAAATGAATGACGTCATTACAAAGTAGAATTGGTGACGCAAAAAATAAGCCATCATATGGATTTTTAGGTGTAAATTTGAAAGAGTTATGATTTTTTTAAAGGCAAGGAGCAAAAAACGAAAATGCAAAAACGGAAAAAACCCCGGTCCTTAAGGGGTTAAGCTAGGCTGTTTCACCAGCTGAGTGGAATGTTGAGGGGGATTCTTGCTGGTTGCAGGACACACTGCAGAGATGTGCGAAGCGTACTCGCACATCGCGGCCGCTCTCCCTGTTCTGAGCTAGGAAGAGAGCTCCCGCGATGTGCAAGTATACTGTGACTCGCACATCGCAGTGTGTCTGTTCGTAGCAGCGTATTGCCGCTACGAGCAGGCACATGTAAAGCCAGCTTAGAGCGGGGCCTTCACCAGCAGATCTGCAGCGTAAAATACACTGAAAATCCGCGCATGTGAACGTACCCTAAGGGTTTTCTGCTGCGTATTTGAAATGGGCAGACTCTTCTCTGCTGTCCGTAGTAGATTGTCCGCGGAGGAATTTGCACTGCGGAAAATCCGCCGCAGTCCCTACTGACTTCAATGGGGCTTGCGGTGAATTTTCCGCAGCGTAAATTCCTCCGTGGAAAATCTGCTGCGGATAGCCGAGTAGATCCCGCACCCTTTCAAATACGTAGCGGAAAACCCGCAAAAACAAAGAGTGTGTGAACGCACCCTAAGACTGTTTCTACTTGTTTTTTTGTCCTGTGTTTTTTGGTTTGAAAAAAAACGGCAGTGCAATATTCTGGCGTTTTTTCATTTGTGTGGAAATTGCATTTTTGGCACCTTGGCAGTTTTTTTTTTTTGGTACCCAAAATTAGTTGGGTACCAAAAAAATTTTACAAAATTAAAAAATTTTATAACAAAATTGTAATTAATTTTTCATAAAGTGTGTGTGTTTCACTTTTTTTTCTCTATGTTTGACATTTTTTAGGTAGTATTACCACTCCCAGCATGGAACAGACTGTTCCATGATGGGAGTAGTAGTACCTGTACTAAAAGACATATCGCCCCGGGTGTCAGTCCTGACCCCCGATGCAATTGTCCATAATATTGCAGAGATGCAGAGCGGCTCTATACAGCGCTCGCATCTCTGCTCTGTACTCCGGCCAGTGATGTGAATAGAACATCACTCATTCATATTTTCCGCCCAGAGTGGTGATTGGCCGGATGGTTGCAGCCAATCACAGCTCTCAGCGTGAAATATGAATGAGTGATGTTCTATTCACATCACTGGCCGGAGTATAGTGCAGAGATGCGAGCGCTGTATAGAGCATCTCTGCAATAGACAGGGCGATAGCAGCAGGTGCAGTAGTGATACCCGCTGTGATCTGTTCTTACCTGCAGTTACTACAGCTCCCAACGTGGAGCACACTCTGCTCCATGTGGGAGCTGTAGTACCTGCAGTTAAGGAAAGATCACAGCGGATGTAACTCCTGACACCCGATGCGATCCTCCTATATAATGTATAGATGCGGGCGGCCGCTCTTCTATTGTCCCCTGCACTGATGTATATATGCACCTATTCATATTTCCCACAGAGAGTTGTGATTGGCTGGAACCATCTGGCCAATCAGAGCTCTCTGCGGGAAATATGAATAGGTGTATATATACGGCAGTGCAGGGGACAATAGAAGAGTGGCCGGCCGCATTTATACATTATACAGGAGGATCGCAATGGACAGGGCGATCTGTCAATTAGTACAGGTACTACTACTCCCATCATGGAACAGTAGTACCACCCAAAAAATAAAGAATAAAAAGTGAAAAACACACACACACTACATTTTTATTATTTCCGGCTACATTTTTAGGTCCCTGCCCACACACATAAATTGATCCCTGTTTAAAAATTAATAAAAATTTCGTAATAAAAAAGATAAATTTTGTTAGATACAATTTTTTCCATCATTACTGTATCTTTTTTATTTTATTGTTTTAAATGGTACCCTAAGAAATTTGATCAAAAAAAGTATCTCCATCACTTGTTTGGATCGCTAAAGTCCAAAAGAGAATAAAAACGCCTGAAAAAATGCCAAACTTAAAACCCACATGGCGTTTTTCTTTTTTTTTTACTCCCATAGACTTCTATGGGAAAAAAACGCCACGATTTCAGAGAAAAAAACGCCAGTGACTCAACATGCTGCAATTTTGCAAAACCGCCAAGGAGCTGAAAAATGCCAAAAAAGAGTGAAAAAACGCCAAAAGGACTAAAAAAAAACACCAAACTGAAAAACGGCAAGTGGAAAAATAATTTTGCGATTTCTCATTGATTTACAGCTAACATCTGGCCGCAGCGTTTTTTGGCCGAAAAAATGCCATGCGGCAGAATTGTTGTTTAAAAAAAAAAAAAAAAAAGTTGAAACTTAGCCTCAAACTAGCTGGAGGCTAGGAAAAGTCTTGCTGACGCTGCGTGGCGCAAACGCAGGTGTGAACAAACGCTGAAAGGAAATACAGGTGGACTCTAATACTTCGGCGCTAGGGCCGCGGGGCACTGAGCCGTCACCATTGACGGCTATGGTCCGCTCGAACATGTTCTTTCTTTGCGCGGAACACTTTCAGCGGCAGAAATGTCCTCCGCTGAAATTCTGCAGTGTGAACGGGTCTCGCGGATACACGTTCACACTAATGTTAAAGTTCACACCGCGGAATTGCGCCCGAAAATTCCGCGGCAATTCCGTAGTGTGGACGTGTGTTTGCTGTGTACTAAAGTGTGAATAAAACACTGGACTTTGGTTTAAAACGCTGTCTCTTTAACTCTATACTGCAAACCGCACCTCACTGCAAGTGCGAGTCATCACTAGAGATGAGCTAACTTACAGTAAATTCGTCACAAACTTCTCGGCTCGGCAGTTGATGACTTATCCTGCATAAAGTAGTTCAGCTATCAGGTGCTCCGGTGGGCTGTTAAAGGTTAATACAGTCCTAGGAAAGAGTCTCCTAGGACTGTATCCACCTTTTCCAGCCCACGGGAGCACCTTAAAGCTGAACTAATTCATGCAGGATAAGTCATCAACTGCCGAGCCAAGAAGTTCGTGACAAATCGAATTTACTGTAAGTTCGCTCAACTCTAGTCATCACTACATATATATATATATATATATATATATATATGCCGTGTATATATATATATATATATATGGTGCTTGTGGCCTAGTACAGGCCCATTACCTATCTAACTTGCTTGTACCACCAGATGGCCCTCTCCTCATCAACATTCCTGCTACTGCATTATACAGTGGACAATGACTACTAGATGAACGCTCTTCTAAGAGCCTGCACCTCTTGTGTACAAGCCACTTCAAGACCGGTAAATGGAGGGTTAAATTCAAATGCAATACTATAAACCACAATAAGGTGGTGACTAAATCCCTATGTTCATCATTTTACTTTATTTCTAGAAAAACTAGTCTTTATTAATTATAACAATGCTAATTGCCAGTATTCAAAGTGTGTTGGTGTGGCTACGGCAATCGCTATACACAAGTATACAAATAGAAGGTTGGCAGCAGCACAGATCAAAACATGGACTCCATCCACGCATCACACCGGGTCAGTCCCGGCTGCTAATGATAGCCGGGACCCTGGGCTAATAGCGTGCGGCACCGATCATTGTGCCGCACACTATTAACCCTTTAGACGCGGCGATCAAAGTTGACCGCCGCGTCTAAAAATGAAAGTAAACGCTTCCCAGCAACGTTTGATTGCTCCAAGCCTGAGCTACAGGCTTGAGCAATCGAGCCCCTATCTCGCTGATCCATGCAAAGCTATGGCTTTGCAGGGATCAGGGTAAAAGATCAGTGTGTGCAGTGTTATAGGTCCCTATGTGAGCTATAACACTGCCAAAAAAAAAAATAAAAAAAAAAAATAAGTTAACAAAGGTCATTTAACCCCTTCCCTAATAAAAGTTTGAATCACCCCCCTTTTCCCATAAAAATAAATAAATGTGTAAATAAATATATGGGGTATTGCCACGTGCGGAAATGTCTGAACTATAAAAATATATCGTTAATTAAACCGCACAGTCAATGGCGTATGCGTAAAAAATTCCAAAGTCCAAAATAGCGTATTTTTGGTCACTTTTTATATCATGAAAAAATGAATAAAAAGAGATCAAAAAGTCCGATCAATACAAAAATGGTACCGATAAAAACATCAGAACACGGGGCAAAAAATGAGTCCTCGTACCGGCCCGTACGCGGAAAAATACAAAAGTTAGAGTGGTTAGAAGATGAGAATTTTTAACGTATACATTTTCCTGCATGTAGTTATGATTTTTTTCCGAAATACGACAATATCCAACCTATAGGATATCATTTTAACCGTATGGACCTACAGAATAAAGATAAGGTGTTATTTTTTACCGAAAAATGCACTGCGTAGAAACGGAAGCCCCCAAAAGTTACAAAATGAAATTTTTTCTTCAATTTTGGCGCACAATGAATTTTTTTTTCTTTACACCGTGGATTTTTGGTAAAATGACTGTCACTGCAAAGTAGAATTGGTGGTGCAAAAAATAAGCCATAATATGGAATTTTATGTGCAAAATTGAAAGCGTTATGATTTTTAGAAGGTGATGAGGAAAAAATGAAAATGCAAAAACAGAAAAACCCTGCGTCCTTAAGGGATTAAAATCCTTCTGTGAACTGGAAGGGGTGCACAGCCATGGAAGATTGCCACTCTCCCCCACAAAAAACACAAAAAAATACGCCTAAAAAATACACCTTATACACAGGTGCACGTGGCACATACAAATGGAAAGGTTCCAGTAGCACTCTTGGTCAAAAAATGGAGGCTCTTAGCACACATCCACCACCTGGAGGTGGCCTCACTTCGGATGGGAGCCTAGTGACTGGGTGACATGCAGGCCATGGAGGGTTTTGATCAAAAAGTGCGCTAAGAGCCTCCATTTTATGACCAAGAGTGCTACTGCAAACCTTCTATTTGTATACTGTGTATTTGCCACAGCAGCATATACCCATGTATTAGGTAGTTATGCTGGCTATTTTTGTGTTGTTTTTATTTTTTTTGCTATACACAAGTAGATAAGGACGTGTCTGCAGTACACTCCCGGTCATATGAGGAGATGCACACCATAAAACATTATTTCTCACCCCCCCCCCCCCCCCCCCCCAAGATGCAGCGGGCACCTCTTGTATGACCCTCCTTATTGCAGTGGCTCTACTTCCTGGCTGGACACTGGAAGCAAACTCAAAAGGCCAATGAAACAAACCTTGCCACCACTGGTACCCCATCTGTAGCTTCTCAGCTGTCCTTGAAACTGCTTGTAGAAGATGTCACCTCTTCAAACATTTTCCCTCAGCCCAGTTGTCTATCACTGCTATCTCCAGAACACTTAAAGGAAATCTGTCATCAGAATCACCCGAACTAAACCTGTTACACAGCTTGCAGTGCGGGTGATCCTGATTAAAACGCTCCTTACCTGGTTAAAAATGGTTCAGCGCTTCTTAAGATATCTATATTTTTAGTTTTCTGTTATTCCCTGGCTTGGGACTCAGTGGGAGGTGTTATCATCTGAGACTCGGCCACACGTCATTCTAGCTGGGCGGAGCTGCCGCCCGGCTCATGAATATTCATGAACTTATCCTCCTGGTCTAATTCTTCTTTCTCGGTCTGTTTGTGAATAAATACACCCTCCGTCCCTCCCTTCCTCCCACCCCCGGCTCTTCACTTATGCAGCCCGTCTTCTTACTTGTATAGGGCCGCAGCTTGAGTGAAGCCGGGGGGAGAACGCCGCTTCCGGGTGTACGGAACGCGGCGCATGCGCGGCCCTCCACACCAGACCGAGAAAGAAGAATTAGACCAGGAGGATAAGTTCATGAATATTCATGAGCCGGGCGGCAGCTCCGCCCAGCTAGAATGATGTGTGGCAGAGTCCCAGATGATAACACCTCCCACTGAGTCCCAAGCCAGGGAATAACAGAAAACTAAAAATATAGATATCTTAAGAAGCGCTCAACCATTTTTAACCAGCTAAGAAGCGTTTTAATCAGGATCACCCGCACTACAAGCCTGTGTAACAGGTTTAGTGCGGGTGATTCTGATGACAGATTTCCTTTAAAAACAACCAATGTGACATAGGATGTATCCTAGCTTCACATTCCAATATTTAAGAAGCAACTGAAAATGTTACTTTAATGAATTCAGCCCAAACCCAGATAACCTCCAAAGCCAACAAAAATTTGTGAAATTAGACATCAGAGTTAGTGCTCTTGAAACCACTGCCCTCACTATCTCTCTTCACCAAGAGGGAGTAGTAGACATGACTCTAAGGGGAAAAATCAGAGGACTTGGAGAACCAGTACCGACAACATAACCTGAGATTTGTGGGCATCACAAAATTTGTCACAACACATATACACTTATATAACCCTCTGCTAATGGTAGAACAACTGGTCCTACCCAAGACCAATAGGATAACCGCTTGTCACTGGTCCTAAAAATCCCAAAGCCTCCCAGAACCAGCTCCCTATAGATGGCATTCTAAGGGTATTGTATCAACAGATATAATGAAAAGATGCTAACTCTGCATACACGTGTCCCTCCTTAAAGGGGTACTCCAGCCCTAATACATTTTATCCCCTATCCAAAGGATAAGGGATAAAATGTATGATTTCCGTCACGCCCCCTCCCATAGACTTGCATTGAGGGGGCAGGGTGTGACATCACACGGGGCGAAGTTGTGACGTCACGATACTCCCACCCCCGTGGTCATCACGCTTCACATTCGGAGCCTCCAGCGCTGCAGAGAGCTCACAAAGGTGGGTGTGGAATGACAGATTGCGGGGGTCCCCAGCGGCGGATAGGGGATAAGATATATTAGAGCTGGAGTACCTCTTTATATTATACAGTATACACAGAAAAGAAAAGTTCAACTGGAAACTACTATAGATGGAAGTGATAGAAAGAAGGCCGAGAACTGGGTTAAGAAACAACTGTAACCATCGGGTCTTGATGGTAGGTGTGAAATATAAAACTTCAAAATACAATGAAGTGAAGAAGTCAACATCTGTGTGTCACAATGGTGTTTTATTAACCCCTTAATGACCACGGATGTATATTTACATTCTTGGCCAGCTCCCATTATGTGAAGCGCGCTCAGGAGCTGAGCGTGCTTCATACCCGGCATGTCCTGGTTGCTATCAGCAACCAGGACCTGTGGCTAATACCAAACATTGCCAAGCGGGCTGATGTCCAGTATTAACCCTTTAGATGCACAATCAAAGTTGATCGAGCCGTCTAAAAATGGAAGAAAACTGTTGCCGGTTAGTTCAGTGGGCTTTTCGGGACCACAGCGCTGAAATTACGGCATCCCGAACAGCTGAGAGGACAATGGGAGGCACCTTACCTTGCTTCTCACTGTCCGATCGGTGTTCTATTGCTCCAGGTCTGCCATGCAGGCTGGAAGAGAAGAGCACCGAAAACACTGATCAATGCTATGCTATGGCACAGCATTGATCTGTGTAAGCAGTCAAAGAATTGCATGTAATAGTCCCCTATGGGGACAGAAAAAAAAGTTAAGAAATTTGATTTAACCCCTTCAGTAATAAAAGTTTGAATCACCCCCCTTTTCCCATAAAAAAAAAAATGTAAATAAAAATAAACATATGTGGTGTTGCTGTGTGCTTAATTGTCCGAAGTATAAAAATATAATTTTAATTAAACTACACTGGCAATGGCGTACAAGTAAAAATATTGCGTATTTTTGGTCACTTTGTATATCCTAAAAAATGTATAAAAAGCTATCAAAAAGTCCCAGCAAAACAAAAATGGTAATGATAAAAAATTTCAGATCACAGCACAAAAATGGGCCCTCACGCATCTTTGTATATGGAAAAATAAAAAAGTTATAGGGGTCAGAAAATTACAATTTTACACATACTAATTTTGGTACATGTAGTTATAGTTTTTTTTTTAAAGTAGTACAATAAAATAAAACCTATATAAATTAGGTATCCTTGTAACTGTATGGACCTACAAAATAAATATTTGGTGTATTTTTACCGAAAAGTGCACTGCATAGAATCAGAAGCCCCTAAAAGTCACAAAATGGCGTTTTTTTTTTTTCTGGTTTTGCTGTAACTGTTGTGGTGAAATGATTGATGTCATTGCAAAGTACAATTGATGGTGCAAAAAATAAGCATAACTTAATATTTGGTACAGAAACCTTTCTTAGCAATTACAGAGATCAAATGTTTCCTGTAGTTCTTGACCAGGTTTGAACACACTGCAGCTGGGATTTTCTCCTCCTCCATACAGACCTTCTCCAGATCTGTTAGGTTTTGGGACTGTCGCTGGGCAATACAAACTTTCAGCTCCCGCCAAAGATTTTCTATTGGGTTAAGGTCTGGAGACAGGCTAGGCCACTCCAGGACCTTGAGATGCTTCTTACGGAGTTACTCCTTAGCTGCCGTGGCTATGTGTTTCGGGTCGTTGTCATGCTGTAAGACCCAGCCACGACCCATCTTTAATGCTCTTACTGAGGGAAGGAGGTTGTTGGCCAAGATCTTGCAATACATTGCCCCATCCATTCTCCCTTCAATACGATGCAGTCGTCCTGTCCCCTTTGCAGAAAACCAGCCCCAAAGAATGATGTTTCCACCTCCATGCTTCACGGTTGGGACCAAAAAGCTATATTTTTGTCTCATCAGACCCCATGACCTTCTCCCATTCCTCCTCTGGATAATCTAAATGGTCTTTGTCAAACTTCAGACGGGCCCGGACATGTGCTGGCTTGAGCAGGGGGACCTTGCGTGCTCTACAGGATTTTAATCCATGACGGTGTAGTGTGTTACTAAGGGTTTTCTAGGAGACTGTGGTCCCAGCTCTCTTCAGGTCATTGACCAGGTCCTGCTGTGTAGTTACCTCCTTATGATCATTGATGCCCCACGACGTGATCCTGCATGGAGCCCCAGACCAAGGGAGATTGATTTTCATCTTGAACTTCTTCCATTTTATAATAATTGCCCCAACAGTTGTTGCCTTCTCACCAAGCCGTTCGCCTATTGTCCTGTAGCCCATCCCAGCCTTATGCAGGTCTACAATTTTATCCCTGATGTCCTTACACAGCTCTCTGGTCTTGGCCATTGTGGAGAGGTTGGAGTCTGTTTGATTGAGTGTGTGGACAGTTGTCTTTTATACAGGTAATGAGTTCAAACATGTGCAATTAAAGGAGTAGTCCGGCGCGCACTTTTCTTATTTTATCCGGTCCGTGCTGCAAAAAAAAAAAAGAAAACAAACTTTCTCTTGCCTGCCGGAGCTCCGGTACAGGTGTTCGGTCGCCTGGCTGTTTGCTTCTTACTTCCTGTTAGCCCGGCACGTCACACAGAGCTTCAGCCTATCACCGGCCGATGATATCGCTGCGGCCGGTGATAGGCTGAAGCTCCGTGTGACGTGCCGGGCTAACAGGAAGTAAGAAGCAAACAGCTCGGTGACCGAACACCTGTACCGGAGCTCCGGGGGTGCGTAGGCAGGCAAGAGAAAGTTTGTTTTCTTTTTTTCATGCAGCCCGGACCAGATAAAATAAGAAAACTGCGCGCCGGACTATTCCTTTAATATAGGTAATGAGTGGAGAACAGGGGGGCTTCGTAAAGAAAACATAACAGGTCTGTGAGAGCCGGAATTCTTACTGGATGGTAGGTGATCAAATACTTATGTCATGCAATAAAATGCAAATCATTTTTTTATTTTTTTTTTATCTTACAATGTGATTTTCTGGATTTTTGTTTTAGATTCCATCTCTCGCAGTTAAAGAGTACCTATGATAAAAAAAATACAGACCTCTACATCCTTTGTAAGTAGGAAAACCTGCAAATTCGTCAGTGTATCAAATACTTGTTTTCCCCACTGTATGTCTATATTACTTTTTTTATAAATAGTTTTTTTATTGATATTTTTTTTCATACTACAAAAAACCTTAAAGTCAGATAGAAATTTATACATGTAATAAGAGATTAGGGCATTCTTCAGCCCTGCTTCTCCGCTCATATTTCCCGCATTCTGCCACCAAACCTTGTGGTGTATGTCGGGAGGTACACCCAGATGGCAACTTAACTTCCTCAGGCATAGGTAAGAGGGGACGCTAATGACTGACCATATGATATTACATTGTGTGTCGTCACATCACATCATGTTGCGTAATTTAATGTTGCGTGACGTGCAGTATCCTGCCTCACAACTTTTTTTTTGCTGTTTCCTAGATTCATATTCACTATTCTTTAATGGGTGTAAGCTTTCCTCCATAAAGGAAAGAATGTCAAACTGTTTTTAAAGGGCTATGCAGCACTATATGCAACTGTTTTTAACAGACTACATGGTACCATGAACAGGAGCTTTTAGTAGACACGCTGGCGACAGCCTTATGAGTAGGACACCACTATGGTTATCTTTTGGGGATTCTCTGTGCTACCTTCTTCTAAAAATAGAGCAATAGGTTTGCACTGTTTGTTTTGTTTTTTTGTTTCCCTAACTCTCCTCCACTTTTACCTCTTAACTAGACTCATGTTTACATTTTAACTAGACTACTAACAACTTTTTGACTTTGATGTGCTTGTTTGCTAAGCCTCATTGTATACCTAATGGCTCTGTTATTTTTAAAAGATCTTAAAGGGGAACACTGGTGAAAAAAACATATTTTTTTTTAAATCAAGTGGTGCCAGAAAGTTAAATAGATTTGTAAATTACTGATATAAAAAATCTTAATCCTTCAAGTACTTATTAGCAGCTGTATACTACAGTAAATTATTTTCTTTTTGCATTTCTTTTCTGTCTGTCCACAGTGCTCTCTGCTGACACCTCTGTCCATGTCAGCAACTGTGCAGAGCAGCAGAAAATCCCCATAGCAAACCTATGCTGCTCTGGACAGTTCCTGACACCGACAGAGGTGTCAGCAGAGAGCACTGTGGACAGACAGAAAAGAAATCCAAAAAGAAAAGAATTTCCTCTGTAGTATACAGCTGCTAATAAGTACCGGAAGGATTAAGATTTTTTTTTAATAGAAGTAATTTACAAATTTGGCACCAGTTCATTAACCCCTTAAGGACCCAGCCAATTTTCACTGTAGGACCTGGCCATTTTTTGCACCTCTGACCACTGTCACTTTAAGCATTAATAACTCTGGGATGCTTTTACCTTTCATTCTGATTCCGAGATAGTTTTTTCGTGACATATTCTACTTTATGTTAGTGGTAAAATTTTGTCGATACTTGCTTCATTTCTTGGTGAAAGAATTGAAAATGTTGCATTTTTTTTACTTTGAAGTTCTCTGCTAATAAGGAAAATGAATATTCCAAATAAATGATATATTGATTCACATATACAATTTGTCTACTTTATTTTTGCATCATAACATTTATGAGTTTTTACTTTTAAAAGGCATCAGAGGGCTTCAAAGTTCAGCAGCAATTTTCCAATTTTTCACTAAATTTTCAAAATCGAAATTTTTCAGGGACCAGTTCAGTTTTGAAATGGATTTGAAGGGCTTTCATATTAGGAATACCCCATAAATTACCCCATTATAAAAGCTGCACCCCTCAAAGTATTCAAAATTGCATTCAAAAGGTTTGTTAACCCTTTAGGTGTTTCACAGGAATAGCAGCAAATTGAAGGAGAAAATTCAAAATCTTCATTTTTTACACTGGCATGTTCTTGTAGACCCAGTTATTGAATTTTTACAAGGGGTAAAAGGAGAGAAATCTTCCAAAAATGTTTAACCCAATTTCTCTTGAGTAAGGAAATACCTCATATGTGTATGTAAAGTGTTCGGCGGGCGCAGTAGAGGGCTCAGTAGGGAAGGAGCGACAGTGGGATTTTGGAGAGTGAGTTTTTCTGAAATGGTTTTTGGGGGGCATGTCACATTTAGGAAGCCCCAATGGTGCCAGAACAGCAAAAAAAAAAAAAAAAAAAAAAAAACACATGGCATACTATTTTGGAAACTACACCCCTCAAGGCACGTAACAAGGGGTCCAGTGAGCCTCAACACCCCATAGGTGTTTGACGACTTTTCGTTAAAGTTGGATGTGTAAATTATTATTTTTTTTCCACTAAAATGCTGGATTTCCCTCAAATTTAAAATTATTACAAGTGATAATAGGACAAAATGCCCCCCAAAATGTGTAACCCCACCTCTTCTGAGCATGGAAATACCCCATGTGTGGACATCAAGTGCTCTGCTGGCGCACTACAATGCTCAGAAGAGAAGGAGTCACATTTGGCTTTTGAAAAGCGAATTTTGCTGAAATGGCTTTTGGAGGGCATGTCGCATTTAGAAAGCCCCTATGCTGCCAAAACACATGGCATACTATTTTGGAAACTACACCCCTCAAGGAATGCAATAAGGGGTACAGTGAGCCTTAACACCTCACAGGTGTTGGACAACTTTTTGTTAAAGTCGGATGTGTAAATGAAAAAAAAAAATTTCACTAAAATGCTGGTTTTTCCTAAAATTTAACATTTTTACAAGGGGTAATAGTAGAAAATGACCGCCAAAATTTGTAACCCCATTTCTTCTGAGTATAGAAATAGCCAATGTGTGGACGTCAAGTGCTCTGCGGGCGCACTACAATGCTGAGAAGAGAAGGAGCGCCATTGAGCTTTTGGAGACAGAATTTGGTTGGAATAGAAGTCGGGGGCCATGTGCGTTTACAAAGCCCCCCGTGGTGCCAGAACAGTGGACATATGACCCCATTTTGGAAACTACACACCTTACAGAATTTAATAAGGGGTGCAGTGAGTATTTACACCCCATTGGCGTTTGACAGAATGAGGTCACATGTGGGTATTTCTTTTTTTTTGCGTTTATGTCAGAACCGCTGTAAAATCAGCCATCCCCGTGCAGATCATGAATTTAGGCCTCAAATGTATATAGTGCGCTCTCACTCCTGAGCCTTGTTGTGCGCCCGCAGAGCATTTTACGTCCACATATGGGGCATTTCCGTTACAAATTGCGTTACAAATTTTGGGGGTCCTTTTAACACTTGTGAAAATAAAAAGTATGGGGCAACACCAGCATGTTAGTGTAAAATGTTTTTATTTTTTACATTAACAGGCTGGTGTAGCTCCCAACTTTTCCTTTTCATAAGGGGTAAAAGGAGAAAAAGCCCCCCAAAATTTGTAGTGCAATTTCTCCTGAGTATGGAAATACCCCATATGTTGCCCTAAACTGTTTCCTTGAAATACGACAGGGCTCCGAAGTGAGAGAGCGCCATGCACATTTGAGGACTAAATTTGTGATTGCATAGGGGTGGACATAGGGGTATTCTACGCCAGTCATTCCCAAACAGGGTGCCTCCAGCTGTTGCTAAACTCCTAGCATGCCTGGACAATCAGTTGCTGTCCGGAAATGCTGGGTGTTGTTGTTTTGCAACAGCTGGAGGCTCCGTTTTGGAAACACTGCCGTACAATACGTTTTTCATTTTTATTGGGGGGGGGGGGGGCAGTGTGAGGGGTGTATATGTTGTGTTTTACCCCTTATTATGTGTTAGTGTAGTGTAGTGTTTTTAGGGTATCGCGCACTGGCAGAGGTTTACAGTGAGCTTACCGCTAGAAATTTGCGCCGCGGTGAAAAATTTGCCGCAGCTCAAACTTGAGGCAGGAAACTCACTGTAAACCTGCCCGTGTGAATGTACCCTGTGCGTTCACATGGGGGGGGGGGGGGGCAAACCTCCAGCTGTTTCAAAACTACAACTCCCAGCATGTCCTGACAGACCATGCATGCTGGGAGTTGTAGTTTTTCAACAGCTGGAGGCACACTGGTTGGAAAATACTGAGTTAGGTAACAGAACCTAACTGAAGGTTTTCCAACCAGTGTGCCTCCAGCTGTTGCAAAAGTACAACTCCCAGCATGCACGGTCTGTCGAGACAGCTGTTTGTTGTCTGGGCATGCTGGGATTTGCAGTTTTGCAACATCTGGAGGGCTACAGTTAGAGACCACTGCACAGTAATCTCCAAACTGTGGACCTCCAGATGTTGCAAAACTACAAATCCCAGCATGCCCAGACAGCAAACAGCTGTGTGGGCATGCTAGGAGTTGTAGTTTTGCAAGATCTGGAGGGATACAGTTTAGAGACCACTGTATAGTGGTCTCAAACTGTAGCCCTCCAGCTGTTGCAAAACTACAAATCCCAGCATGACCAAACAGCTGTCTGGGCATGCTGGGAGTTGTAGTTTTGCAACATCTGGAGGGCTACAGTTTGAGACCACTGTATAATGGTCTCAAGCTGTAGCCCTCCAGATGTTGCTAGGCAACTCACCGGCTTCCGTGGGATCCAGTGAGCCAGCCGCATGACATGCCGCCTCCACCGATGGGTAAGTGATCTTCGGCGCCCGGTCCCCTTCGGTTTCCCCGTCCTGCCCCGCCTTTTGTGGGTGGGCAGGATGGGGAAAACTAAAGTTAACCCCCCCCCCCCCCGCCCCCCATCTGCTATTGGTCATCGCTTTTGATGACCAATAGCAGGGATAGGAGGGGTGGCACTCCTGCCACCTCACTCCTATCCCTTCAGGGGGATCATAGGTGTCATGGACAACCGCGATCCCCCTTATATTCCGGGTCACCATAGACCTGATTAAGGACCAGGCCAATTTTATTTTTGCATTTTCGTTTTTTTCCTCCTAACCTTCTAAAAATCATAACTTTTATATTTTCATCCACAGACTAGTATGAGGGCTTGTTTTTTGCACGACCAATTGTCCTCTGTAATTACATCACTCATTTTACCATTAAATTGTATGGCACAACCAAAAAAATACTATTTGTGTGGGGAAATTAAAAAGAAAACCACAATTTTGCAAATTTTGGATGGTTTCGTTTTTACGCAGTACAATTTACAGTAAAAATTACATGTGTTCTTTATTCTGTGGGTCAATACAATTAAAATGATACCTATGATTAGATAGTTTTCTATTATTGTTGCGTTTTTTTAAAAATCGCAAACTTTGTAACCAAAATTAGTACTTTTAAAATCCCTTTATTTTGACGACCTATAACTTCTTCAGTTTTCCTTATAAGCGGCGGTATGAGGGTTCATCTTTTGTGCCATGATCTGTATATCTTTTTATTGATACCAAAGTTGTGTATATAAAACTTTAATACATTTTTTATAAATTTTTTAATAAAATTTCACAAAAAAGCTGAAATTTGGGATTTTTTTTTTTAAGTTCACACCGTTCACCTTATGGGATCATTAACATTATATTTTAATAGTTCGGACATTTACGCATACGGCGATACCAAATATGTTTATTAACAATTTTTTTTACACTTTTGGGGGGGGGGAATGGGGAAAAAAGGACATTTTACATTTTTATTGGGGGAGGGGATTTTTCTAATCTTTTTTTTTTACACTTTACGCTATTTATAGCAATCATTTGATTGATAATACTGTTCAGTGCTATGCATAGGGCGGAGGCAGGTGAGCAGATGTTAGCTGACCTGATCCCCACTGCCGTGCCGAGCATCGCTCCGATGCTCGCGGTCATGTATAGGACGTAAATGTATGTCCTGGTACGCGAAGTACCGCCGCACCAGGACGGACATGTACGTCCTTGGTCGTTAAGGGATTAATCTGTCTGGCACCAGTTCATAAAAAAATATGTTTTTCACCGGAGTACCACTTTAACAGAAACAAATTGAAATTATCTAAATAAAAACAAATTAAATTAAAAACAAACTCAGCCAAAAATCACTCTCACCCAAAAAGCTCTGCACAGTGCTGCACTGCCCGACAGTTTATCTCTTCTCCTACGTATGTCTACCAGCTTACCTGTACTCTGTGTTCTGTCAACAATCTATCTGAGCCTCTCACTTTCGACTCTATGACTTTCCTTGTTCTCTGGAATGCATTATCCAGGACTATCAGATTCATTCCAGTTTTAAAATGTGCCCTGAAAACCCATCTTTTTCCGGAGGCTTATCACATTTAGTATAAGCCATCTGAAATATAAAGTGCTGCACAATATGATGGTGCTTTATAAATAAAGATTATTATTATTATTAGGTAAGCCAGCAAAGTAGGAAATGGTACAAGTGGACTACATTACACAGAAAGACTCTCAATACAGTGATCCCTCAACTTACCATGGTCTCAACATACAATAGTTTCAACATACACTGGTCTTTTCTGGACCATTGTAACTTGAAACCAGACTCAACATACAATGTATAGACAGTCCAGATCTGTGAGACATGTTACAACTGGAGGAACTGACCAATCAGAATGGGCATTTTACTGGTAAATCACCTGGATTACTGAAGTACATGCACTGAATGGCTGTCTGGTAGCGCCCCCTACAGTACAGGGAGGAACTACATGTTCTGTATACTCCTTACCTGTGCCAGGGTTAGCTGCTCCTTTGGACACCAAGTAAGGGCGGCTCCATTTGGGACACTGTGTGTACTGTATAGGACCCTGAAGAAGCTCCTGTCCTCTACATAAACCATTGTTTCCCAACCAGGGTGTCTCCAGCTGTTGCAAAACTACAACTCCCAGCTTGCCCGGACAGCCAACCGCTGTCCGGGCATGCTGGGAGTTGTAGTTTTGCAACAGCTGGAGGCTCCCTGCTTGGGAAACACTGACATAGACAGTGATTTACAGCTCCCAGCAGATCTTTCTTACTTTTATATGTAAGGATTTGCTTTATCTATATTAGTTATCTACTTATTTTTCTTTAATCCTCACTTTTTCCTTTTTTTCGGATGACATTTTGGTGGCTTCAGAACCAATTACCAGGTTTCCATAGAGTTATGGTCTTATCATACAATGGTTTCAACATACAATGGTCATCCTGGGACCACACGTGGTACAGTGATGTGGGAAGAGACATAAATACAGAGAGAGAAGGCCTTCACCAGGAGGTACCTGTCTTCTGTTCCTGGTCTGAATGGCTGGGTTTACGGGAACGTGCATTATGACGCATGTGCAGAAGCTCCCACCCCATCCATCCCCTGCCTGTAAAAGACTTCAATGTGACAGATACAGGACATGCTTATTAGCCCTGAAGCTGTCACATTGGACGCGTGAGATCTACTGCCTCCCTCTCATCCCAGCACTTTATTGCCGGTTATCTGTATATACTAATATTCAGATAACTGCACTTTGGGCACAAACATTTTTATAGTACACATTTATTGTGCAACTGAGCAGCCTAGCGTGCTTTGCTAATCTCGTGCACTACATCGGCCACATAAGTGTTTGATCCAAGGATTTATTGTGTCAGGAACACATTTGTTTCCCCTAAAAGGAGACAAATTGACTGAGCTGGATGGATGGAAATTTTTTTTAATCTTACTTTTTTACTCTTATTAACTCCTTTAAAGGGGTACTCCACTGGCCAGTGTCCGGAAGATTCAGTTCTGAAGGCTGTGTTCACGCTGCGGGATAGGCCATGCCCCCTCATGATGTCACGCCCCGCCCCCTCAATGCAAGTCTATGGGAGGGGGCGTGGCAGCAGTCACGCCCCCTCCTATAGACTTGCATTGAGGGGGCAGGGCAAGACATTACAAGGGGCATGACTGACGCCCACAGCATGCGCACAGCCTTCAGAACTAAATGTTCCGAACACTGGCCAGTGGAGTACCCCTTTAAAGGAGCTTTTAGCTTTTTAGTGTTCAGTCTTTGTTTTTTGTTTTTGTTTTTTTATTTAAAGGGGTTATCCAGGAAAAAAAACTTTTTTTTAGATATCACCTGGCTCCAGAAAGTTAAACAGATTTGAAAATTACTTCTATTAAAAAATCTTAATCCTTTCAGTACTTATGAGCTTCTGAAGTTAAGGTTGTTCTTTTCTGTCTAAGTGCTCTCTGATGACACGTGTCTCGGGAACCGCCCAGTTTAGAAGCAAATCCCCATAGCAAACCTCTTCTAAACTTCTTCCCGAGACACGTGTCATCAGAGAGCACTTAGACAGAAAAGAACAACATTAACTTCAGAAGCTCATAAGTACTGAAAGGATTAAGATTTTTTAATAGAAGTAATTTACAAATCTGTTTAACTTTCTGGAGCCAGTTGATATATATATCTAATAATTTTTTTTTCCTGGAATGCCCCTTTAATTACTGTAATTGCATGTAGCGGCTTTTTTTCTGTATTAAAAACAAATCCCCATTTTTTTAAAATTTTTTATTACCTCACGCTAAACTCATGAGTTTATCAAATATATGTTATGTATTGATAGATTTGTAACCTTTATCTAATAAAAATAGGTTGTTGTATTTTTCTCATGCACCTTATATTATCATACATTAAAATTTTTACTCTTCACGCTGCATGATAAATTGAACAGTCTGAGACTGTTGAGAGTGGTCTTCATATTCATCTAGACTGCTTTGACATCTGGTTATAGGGATTAGTATAGGCTCACAGTGATATAATAGCTTTGTGCTCAGGACTCTGCTGTACATATGCATTTAGGCTATTTCTCACCATGTTACCATTGGATGCCAACAGAAGCCTAAAAGTTGCCATTTCTGGCAAATTAAGAAAGGATGAAAAAGGATGTAAGGGTAAGCCTAAATTCACATCTGTGTTGAAGGCTTCGTTCGGGGCCTCCATCACTGATTCTGTTGAGCAGCAGCAAACTAAGCCAGGGGGTCTGCTACATGACACACACTGAAGGTTCCATTGACTTTAATGGGTTCGTCGGGTTTTCATCTGGTGTCTGTCATTTTGCTGGATTCTAACAGAAATAAAAGAGACTGGCCCTGATTTACTAAGAGTGGAGTGGAGTTTTCTTTGTGGGTTTTAATTCCCTACAATTTTTTCCACAATTTTTACTAAGGTTTCTCTAGATTTTGAACTTGTCCCTACATTTTGCTTTTTTTACACATGCATCATCTGAGACAGCATCAATCACCCTGAAGGACAGGAGTCAGGAGCGACCAACCAATCGCAGATCGGGGGGAGGCGGTTCAAAGTTCAGTTCCCCCACTCTGCCCACCCATGATAGCCTGGACATAGTGGGGGATCCAGTGCAGCAGCAGCGTCAGGGGGTGACGTTGATCGGCAGCAGAAGTTCTGATAGGTCACTTAGACCTGTGGCCATCCATATGTTGCAAAACAACAACTCTTAGCATGCCCAGACAGCCCAAGTCTGCCTGGGCATGTTGGGAGTTGTAGTTTTGCAACATTTGGAGGGCCACAGTTTGGAAACTACTGGACTAAGTGATTGTTTTTGGGCAGCACCTTGTACCGCTGTGGGTCACTTAGACCAATGGTTTCCAAACAGCGGTCCACCAGATTTTGCAAAACTACAGCTCCCAGCATGCTCAGACAGCCAACAGCTGTCAGAGCAGGCTGAGAGTTGTAGTTTTGCAACATCTGGCAACCACTGGTCTAAGTGACCCATCAGTACTTCTGCTGCCTTCCCATAACTTTTTATATAGGACAAGACCAGCATGTTAGTGTAAAAAAATAAATAAATAGGGTCACAGGGGTGACTGATCGCTGAAACGATCAGCCACCCCTGTGCAAATCACCAATTTAGGCCTCAAATGTACATGGTGTGCTCTCACTCCTGAGCCATGTTGTGCCCCTGCAGAGAACTTTACGTCCACATTTGGGGAACATGCGTACTTGGGAGAAATTGTGCTTCTTATTTTAAGTGGCTTTTTCTCCTTTACACTGTTATGCTGGTGTGGCCCAAATTTTTTTGTTTTCACAAGTGGTAAAAGCAGAAAAGCCCCCCCAAAATAAGAATCTCAATTTCTCCCGAATACAGAAATACCCTATATGTGGCAGTAAACTGTTGCCTTGAAATACAACAGGCCTCTGCAGTGCAGAGAGCTCCATTCTCTTTTGCACTTTTTTGGGGGGCGTTTTTGGGTACAGGGGTATTTTTTATATTTTTTGCTCTTTTTTTGGGGGGGGGGGGGGGAGTTTGCGGTCTGGCCACACAGCGCAGAATAGTTGCTGGTGGCACGGACCACAAACACCCACAAAAAAGCATTAAAAAAACCTGCACCCCAAAAAAGTGCTGATCAGTAATAGATCCCTGGTAAGCAATCAGGACAATCTGCAGACGAGGTGCGGTCCGGCCACACAGCGCAGAACAGTGGCTGGTGGCACGGACCGCAAACGCCCGCAGAAAGTGCAACAAAAATTGGAGCTCTCTTAGTGCAGAGCCCTGTTGTATTTCAAGGCAACAGTTTACTGCCACATATGGGGTATTTTCGTACTCGGGAGAAATTGCGCTTCTTATTTGGGGGGCTTTTCTCCTTTTACCATTTGTGAAAATGAAAAATTTGGGCCACACTAGCATAACAGTGTAAAGGAGAAAAAGCCCCTTAAAATAAGAAGCACAATTTCTGGACGTAAAGTGCTCTTCAGGGGCACAACATGGCTCAGGAGTGAGAGCACACCATGTACATTTGAGGCCTGAATTGGTGATTTGCACAGGGGTGGCTGATCATTGCAGCGATCAGTCACCCCTGTGACCCTATTTTGGAAACTACACCCCTCAAGGAATGCAGGGGTGCAGTGAGCATTTACACCCCACAGGTGTCTGACAGTTTTTTGGAACAGTGGGTCGAGACTATGAAAAATTAAATTTCTCATTTTCACGGAGCACTGTTTCAAAAATCTGTCAGATACCTGTGGGGTCTAAAAGCTCACTGCACCCCATGTAACACATTTGAGGGGTGTAGTTTCTAAAATTGGGTCATGTCCGGGAAACATGGTGGCTTTGTAAATGCATCATGGCCCCAAATTCTATTCCAGCCCAAATCCTCGCTACTTCACTTCTGAGCCCTCCCGGTCACCCACACAGCACTTTACGTCCACAAATGGTGTATTTCCATACTCAGGAGAAATTGAGTTACAAATTTTGGGGGGCTTATCCTCCTTTTACCCCTTGTGAAAATAAAACATTTAGAGTTACACCAGCTATGATGTATAAAAAATGTATTTCTCATTTTCCAGGTTCACTGTTCTAAAATTGTTTCAAACACCTGTGGGGTGTAAATGATCACTGCACCCCTTATTATATTCATTTAGGGGTGTGGTTTCCAAAATGGTGTCACATGAGTGGGGTTTCCACTGTCCGGGCACTATGGGGGCTTTGTTAATGCAACAGGGCCCCCAAAAACGGCCAGCCAAATTCTCTCTCCAAAAGCCATATGCGCGCCTTCACTTTTGAGCCCTGCCGTTTGCCCACACAGCACTTTACCACATATGGGGTAATTTCATACTTGGGAGAAATTGGGTAACCCATTATGGGGGGCTTTTTCTCCTTTTACCCATTGTGAAAATTGAAAATTTGGGGTTACACTAGCATTTTAGTCTCAAAATTTTAATTTTTCTATTTCACTGCTCACTTTTCCAAAATTGTGTCAAACACTTGTGGGGTGTATATGCTGATTGTAACCCTTGTTACATTCCTTGAGGGGTGTAGTTTCCAAAATGGTGTCATGTGTGGGGGTTTCTGCTGTTCTGGCACATGGGAGCTTTGTAAATGCCACATGGCCTCAAAATCTATTCCAGCCAAATTCTCTCTCCAAAAGCCAAATGGACCTCCCCCCCCCCCTTCTGAGCTTTGCCGTACGCCCGCACAGCACTTTATACTCAGGAGAAATTTGGTAACTCATTTTGTTTTTTGTTTTCTTCTTTTGCCCCTTGTGAAAATGAAAAATTGGGGTTACACCATTTTAGTGCAAACATTTTTATTTTAATTTTTCATGGCCCACTGTTTCAAAATTGTGTCACACACCTGTGGGGTGTAAATACTCACTGTACCCCTTATTACATTCCTTGAGGGGTGTAGTTTCCAAAATAGAGTCACAACTTGGGGGTTTCCACTGTTTGAGCACATATGTGCTGGATGCACATTTTTTCATTAAAAAAATTAGCTTCCAGCTGTTGCAAAACTACAACTCCCAGCATGATCAGACTACCAAAGGGCATGCTGGGAGTTGTAGTTGGAACTCCAGCTGTTGCAAAACTACAACTCCCAGCATGCATGGTCTATCAGTGCATGCTGGGAATTATAGTTTTGCAACAGCTGGAGGCACACGGGTTGGGAAACACTGAGTTAGGAAACAGACAATGTTTCCCAACCAGTGTCTCTCCAGTTGTTGCAAAACTACAACTCCCAGCCTGCCCCTGCCCATGTGACTGTACCCTAAAAACACTACACTAACACAAAATAAAAAGTAAAAAACACTACATATACACTTACCCCTACACAGCCCCCCTACCCAATAAAAATGAAAACCATCTGGTACAGCAGTGTTTCCAAAACAGAGCCTCCAGCTGTTGCAAAACAACAACTCCCAGTATTGTCAGACAGCCATTGACTGTCCTAGCATGCTGGGAGTTTTGCAACAGCTGGAGGCACCCTGTTTGGGAACCACTGACGTACAATACCCCTATGTCCACCCCTATGCAAATCACTAATTTAGGCCTTAAATGCACATGGCGCTCTCTAACTTTGGAGTCCTATTTCAAGGCAACAGTTTAGGGCCACATATGGGGTATCACCCTACTCGGTCGAAATTGCCTTACAAATTTTGGTGGGTTTTATATCCTTTAATCCCTTATGAAAAGGTGAAGTTGGGGTCTACACCAGCATGTTAGTGTAAAAAAATCTAATTTTTTACACTAACATGCTGGTGTTGCCCTATACTTTTCATTTTCACAAGCGGTAAAAGGGAAACAAGCCCCCCAAAATTTGTAATGCAATTTCTCCTGAGTACCGAGATACCCCATATGTGGGCGCAAACTGCTCTGCAGGCGCACAACGCTCAGAAGGGAGAGTGCGCCATGTACATTTGAGGTGATTTGCACAGGGGTGGCTGATTTGCACAGCGGTTCTGACAAAAGCAAAAAAAAAAACACCCACATGTGACCCCATTTGGAAACTACACCCCTCACGGAATGTAATGAGGGGTGCAGTGAGAATTTACACCCCACAGGTGTCTGACAGAGCTTTGGAAAAGTGATCTGTGAAAATGAAAAATTTAATTTTTCATTTGCACAGCCCACTGTTCCAAAGATCTGTCAAACACCAGTGGGGTGTAAATGCTAACTGTACCCCTCGTAACGTTCCTCAAGGGCTCTAGTTTCCAAAATGGTATGCCATGTGGTTTTTGCTGTCCTGGCACCATAGGGGCTTCCTAAATGTGACATGCCCCCCGAGCAAAATTTGCTCTCAAAAAGCCAAATATGACTCCTTCTCTTCTGAGCATTGTAGTTCGCCCGTAGTGCACTTCAGGTCCACTCATGGGGTACATCCATACTCAGAAGAGATGGTATTACAAATTTCGGGGGGTCTTTTCTGCTATTAACCCTGGCAAAAATGTGAAATTTGGGGGAAAACCAAAATTTTTGTGAAATCTTTTTTTTTTTTTTTACATATGCAAAAGTCGTGAAACACCTGTGGGGTATTAAGGCTCACTTTATTCCTTGTTACGTTCCCCAAGGGGTCTAGTTTCCAAAATGGTATGCCATGTGTTTTTTTTTTTTTTTTGCTGTCTTGGCACCATAGGGGCTTCCTAAATGCGACATGCCCCCCAAAAACCATTTCAGAAAAACATACTCTCCAAAATCCCGTTTTCGCTCCTTCCCTTCTGTGCCCTCTACTGCGCCTGCCGAACACTTACCGTAACATAGACATATGAGGTATGTGCTTACTCGAGAGAAATTGGGCTACAAATGCAAGTAAAAATTTTCTCCTTTTACCCCTTGTAAAAATTCAAAAATTGGGTCTATAAGAACATGCAAGTGTAAAAAATGAAGATTGTGAATTTCCTCCTTCACTTTGCTGCTACTCCTGTGAAACACGGGTTAAAACACTGACTGAATGTCATTTTGAATACTTTGGGGGGTGCAGTTTTTATAATGGGGTCTTTTATGGGGTATTTCTAATATGAAGACCCTTCAAATCCACTTAAAAACTGAACTGGTCCCTGAAAAATAGTGAGTTTGAAAATTTTGTGAAAAATTGGAAAATTGCTGCTGAACTTTGAAGCCCTCTGATGTCTCCCAAAAGTAAAAACACGTAAATTTTATGATCCAAACATAAAGTAGACATATTGTATTTGTGAATTAAAAAAATGTATGTGGGATATCCATTTTTCTTACAAGCAGAGAGCTTCAAAAATAGGAAAATGCTAACTTTTCAAATTTTTCATCAAATTTTGGGATTTTTCACCAAGAAATGATGCAAGTTACCACAAAAATTTACCACTATGTTAAAGTAGAATATGTCATGAAAAAACTATCTCAGAATCAGAATGATAAGTAAAAGCATTCCAGAGTTATTAATGTTTAAAGTGACAGTGGTCAGATGTGCAAAAAACGCTCTGGTCCTTAGGGTCATAATGGTCTCGGTCCCCAAGGGGTTAAGGGGTTAATCAGCTCTAACTGGCTTTCATAGGCTCTGTGCATACTGCATTCAAGCCTTCCATTGGAAGTATATTTAGGGAAGATTTACAAACATTTACCTCAAACCATATTGGATATGTATAAGCATATAATGCTATACTGTATTTTGCCCATTGGGTGAAATAAAAAAGAAAAAAAAATCACCTACATTGTTTTTTTCTGTGGCACACTGTATCGGGAAGTGCAGTCTGCTTTCCTATACAGTAGAAAAAAAGGTATACGGTTATATACTGGCCCAACAGAGGCCAAAAGGACAATATTTTTGCCCTTTATTCGATGAATGGTACGCTGTGAACACATTTACTTATCGGGATCTTTTTTTGGCTTTTTGTTACGGTAGGGTCACACAGGGTATGTTTCAAGCTGCATGATATCCACTGCACAGCGGGGAAATACACTGCATATTCTTTTAGGAGCAGACACACAGGGCTACCCGTGGAAGCCCTGTGTGTGCAGTGGGGTTTGGAGGCGGGGTCATTGTGCTAACGTGACTGTGACGCACAGGTCAGCCTCCAAACCTCACTGCGCACACAAGGCTGCCACTGGGTAGCTGTGTGTATGCTCATCAAAGAATATGCAGCCTATTTCCTGCTGTACAGCGGATTCGTGTAGTGTGAAATATGTTGCATATAAGCTATGTGTGACCCTAGCCTAAAAGTGAATGTATCACTAAAATATGTTTTTTTTCTGACCTATTTTTTTTTTTTTCTGGCTATAACTTTTTCAACTTCATTTTGGGGGCAGCAATTTTACCTAAGCTGTTTGTAACAGGGATATAGGC
This sequence comes from Hyla sarda, assembly GCF_029499605.1. Taxonomy (NCBI): domain Eukaryota; kingdom Metazoa; phylum Chordata; class Amphibia; order Anura; family Hylidae; genus Hyla; species Hyla sarda. Next base: position 86,866,801 of record NC_079193.1, on the reverse strand, counting down.
ACAATAGACTGTCTCAGACTCTATTGACATGAATGGGATAGTTAACTTGTGCACAGGTCATTCTACATAAAGGAGAGGAGGCTGACCTTTGAACTTCAGCTATTCTAAATGGTGGTAAATCCGGTCTTAATTATAGACTGGTGTCACCATTCGAGTGATCTCTACAGATTAGGAGGTCTTAATACTTAAATGGGCTCTGTAATTATAAAAAAAAAAAATTCTGATATCTTTTAGTTTTTGTTATAAAAATTACTTTGTAATTTATTTTATCTACCTAAAGTTACGGCCACGAGGGTTCTCCATTTAGGGTCCCCTGCCTGCAATCCTGTCTCCTGGCCCCTGCAGGATTGTCTCCAGTAGCGGCCTGGCAGAGACAAAATTCTGGAAATGTGGGTGGGACCTGTGCTCAGTGCTGCACTCACTCTCTGCCCTGTCACTTGAGCAGGTGGGAGTGAGCACTGTGCGCGCAGGTCTGCTCCAATCTCCCTCTGTACATGTTCAGAGAAAAGGGGACTGAGAACAGCCTGCGTGATTGGTTGCCTCTATTATGCTGTGCTCCCGAGTGCGAGCGCAGTATTGAAGAGAGAGAGAGGGCGGCAGATGATGTCGCGTCTGCAGAGGAACGCCCCCCTCCAGAACTGAAGACAGAGGGCAAAATAAGGGTGAAAACCAGCAAAAGATAAAACATTGTGGGGGGTTATGAGGATGGGGGGGGGGGAGGGGGGAATAAATAGGGAGGGGGGGAGGACGTGAATAATACCTAAAAAATAGTACATAATAACATGTACTATTTAATATTAGGCCTTGTGGCCAGACTGAAAACGGCAAGATTTCAGGATTATATTATCATATTGATCACAAAATAGAAAATGATTAAAACCACTAAAAATTCTATATAATGTGTTCAACAGAAAAACTTAAAATCTCCAAAGCCTTGATATTCTTAGCCATCCTTCCCTCCCCTTGCATTACATCTCCCAGCAGTCATTGCGGCTCTACTCTGACTGAAGCCCAGCTCCTCACAGCTCTCTCTCTCTCTCTGAAAGCAGCACCCACCCTCCTGCTCTGAGAGCCACACACACCTCCAAACTCTCAGCACTAAAAAGGAGAATGACTTATCAGTGCAGGGGAGAAAACATATGGTTTCTGTCTCTCATGAGGGTGGGGGCTGCTTTATGAGGGGGACTTGGACAGAGACAAGGTGGATGGCTGGATTATGTCTTTCCCTCATTCCCTGCATGTAAGTGACAACCAAAAGAGGAAAAACTGCTCTATATTTCTAATAAATTATATTTAGACAATTGAATAGGTTGATGAAAGGGAAAGGATGGGCTATGGATTTAGTTCCCCCAGAGTACCCCTTTAATTAAACGATTGGTCATTTTCTGATAACACATTCTCATTAAGCTGTATAGAATTTTTTTTTCTGCTATACCAATTAGGGATGAGTGAATCGAATCTCAGGAAAAATTTGATTTGCAACGAATGCGAATATCGTCGCGATTTTATTGTGCAAATTGCTTCATTAAACTCCATTTAGTGCGGTCCAGGCTCCAGGGCATCTAAAATGGTGGATCCACATGTGAGGACATGGGGAAAGGAATCCTGGGAAGGCAGGAACAAGGGTAGGCGGGATGACCCTGAATCACATGCAGCATGCAGCCTATCAGCAGCCAGTCACCCCTGTGATGTCACAGCCCTATATTATAGGCAGCCATATTGCAGCCAATCACTTCAGCCTTTCACTATAAAGAGATAGATAGGGACAGACAGCGCTGTGTGTTGCACAGAATAGCCTTTATCCAGTAGTGAGTCACCTCCTAGTCAAGTCAGCGTTCTGTTGCACAGAGAGAGGGACAGAGAGCAGTGTGTTTTGCACAGAAAAGCATTCTTACTGCAGCGATTCACCTCCCAGTCACTGTCTTCAGCGTTCTATTCCAGAGAGGGACAGAGCAGTTTGTTGCACATTGTGATGCAAAGAACAGCAACAATTCAGCTCAAGCACAAATCTTGCTTAGAAGCACTGACACAGGGACTGTGTGCTGCAGCACTGGTGTATACTGCTGGTGTTGTGCACAAATACTTTTTTAAGCGTACTGTAACGCATTTTTCTCCCCTCATAAGTACATACCTGATACCACATACATACATCTAAGTGGTGTACTATTTTGTACCTGTTAAAGTCTCAAGGGCCTAGATACTGTGAAAGGCCAGGTTAAAGTACCCACCGGCTGGTGTTGTACAGATGTACAGGAATACTTTTTTAAGCATACTGTAGCGCATTTTCCTCCCCTCAGAAGTGCATACCACATACATACAGCTAAATGGTGTATTATTTTGTTCCTGTTAAAGTCTCAAAAACCTAGATACTGTGAAAGGGCAGGCAAAAGTACTCACTGGCTGGTATTGTACAGAAATACTTTTTTAAGCATACTGAAGCGCATTTTTCTCCCCTCATAAGTGCATACCACATACATACAGCTAAATGGTGTATTATTTTGTTCCTGTTAAAGTCTCAAAGGCCTAGATACTGTGAAAGGTCAGGCAAAAGTACTCACTGGCTGGTATTGTACACAAATACTTTTTTAAGCGCAGTGGAGCATATTGTACTCCCCTCATATACGCACTAAACATGTCAGGCAGAGAAGTGCCAGGACGTACACAGAGGAGTGGCAGAGGCCTAAATTTATCAGGCAGAGGTTGCAGCGATAGGCCTGAGCTCCTGGTATCAGCTAGCGGTCGTGTCTCGGCAAGCAACCCATCTGCCGTCATCACAGTTGGCTAGCACAGTGATCCGCTTCATCATAAGTGACATCTGACACCCCCAGTCAACAGTCAGTGGGTTCCTTAGACACAACCCTCAGTTGGCATGGCCCGCGAGCAGTCCCTGTCATCCCATTGCCTCTGTCCTATGCTGTTCCCTCCCCCACAGAAGTATCTTATGCTGAGGGTTCAGCTCCACTATTTAGTGAGGATGATCTAGAGGACAGACAGAAGCTACTTCCCATCCAAGAATTGGAGGAGACATCCGCCGCTTCCTATGCTAGGCGGGCAAGTAGTGATGAGGAGAGTGGCGTGGGAGGTGGTGTTGTGAGCATTCAGGCACCTGAAGCAGACACTGTTGAGGAACCTGAGGAGGACATCAGTGACGTTCAGACACAACTCGATGATGATGATGATGATGAAGCCGATTGCACTTTAGAGCCAGGTGCAGAAGGGGTTTCATCACCATCAGAAGAGGGTTGCAGGTTGCCCATGAGGCAGCAGCGGAGCCAGCAAGGTGGTAGCATGGTTGGCAGTCAGCATGGTGACAGAAGTGGAAAGTCTGGCGCCGAATGTGCCCGGGGTAGAGCACCTGCTTCGTGGCAGCCTACCTTCCCGGGAGGTAGTGAAACAGGGGTTCCTGAAGTCGGCAGCAGTAGCAGTCAGTGAGGACTGTTTGTGGGAAAATCAGCTACTTGGCGTTGTGGCAGTTTTTCATCAAGCATCCGGAGGAAGGTAACCTGGCCACATGCAAGATGTGTTGGCAGAAGGAGAAGCGTAGCCAGGGTCCCAATGTTGGCACCACTGCCCTGCGTCAACATATGCAGCGTCACCATAAAGCGGCCTGGGAGAACCGTGGCCCAGCTTGCTTCATCACCCAGTGGCACGCCGTTCCCTGTTTCAGCCAGCCAAGGCTCCACCACCTCAGCCTAAGGGAGCTGTGTGTCATACCCATCTTCTGTCGCTCCAGATGCTCCTGCTCCTCCTACTTCAAGTAGTCATTACACCAGCAATATCCCTTTTCAAGTGGTGGACTCTGCACCTTTCAGAGAACTGATGGCTTGTGCTGAGCCGAGGTGGAGAGTGCCAAGCCGTCATTTCTTTGCGAAGAAGGCAGTACCAGCCCTGCACAATTTTGTGAATTAGAAGGTGGGCCAGTCCTTGAGCCTGTCGGTGTGTATCAAAGTGCACAGCAGCGCCGACATGTGGAGCTGTAACTACGGTCAAGGACAATACATGTCCTTTACAGCCCACTGGGCGAATGTGGTTCCTGCACAGCCACAACAACAGCAACTTGGACAGGTCTCGCCGCTTCTGCCTCCACGATCTCAGGCCGTTGATCCTGTGACAGCGTCCGACTCTGCCTCCTCATCCTCCACCGTGTCCTCAGCCTCCACTGCATGAACAAGTCTCTGTGCCCCTCCAGCATACCATGTGTGCAGGGCACAGCGGTGTCATGCTGTTCTTCACATGGTTTGCCTTGGCAAACAGGGTCACACAGTGGAGGAACTGCTAAAAGTCATTCATCAAGAAATCGAATCATGGCTTACTCCATGAAAACTGGATATGGGAACCATGGTGACCGACAAAGGGAAGAACATCTTGTCTGCGTTGCCACAAGGAAGCCTGAGACATGTGCCCTGCATGGCACACGTGTTAAATCTGGTTGTCAAGCAGTTCCTGAAGTGTTCCCTCCATCTGTGAGACATCCTAACAATGGAAAGGAAACTTTGCATGCACTTCAGCCACTCGTACATGGCAAAGCACACCCTCCTTGAGCTGCAGCTTCAGAACGGCATCGCCCAACATAGTCTGATTTGCGACATTTCCACTTGTTGGAATTCCACCCTCCCTATGTTGGACCGACTATATGAACAGAGAAAAGCCATCACTGATTTCTTGATGATCCAAGCGGATATAGGGACTCCCCTGTGTAACTTCAATTTTAACCAGTGACACCTGTCGTTTGCTCAGGCCCTTTAAGGAAGTCACATTATTAGTCAGTCGCCAGGATTACGGGATGAACAACATCATTCCACTGTTCCACTGCTTCATCTACTATAACATGTGTTGGAAACAATGGCTGGTCAGGGCACTGGAGACGTGGCGCCTACATCTCACAGCCACATGAGCCCTGTGGGGGCTGAACTGGAGGGGGAGCGGTAAAGTGGAGCACAGTTTAGGTTTCACAAGATGGGCAGTTTTCTAGTCATCTGACAGGAGAGGAGGAACAGGAGTAGCTAGAGGAGCTAGAAGGTTATCAGGAAGGCGAGACAGAGGACCCAGACACACCATGGCAGTATGCAGGGGAGATGGAGGCAGGGAGTCTCTCCGAGTCACTTGCAAAATATGGCACGATGCTTGCTCACTTGCTTGCGTAGTGACCGCCGAATCATCACCATTTGACAGAGGAATGAATTCTGGATCTCCACCTTATTGGACCCTCGCTACCATCACAAAATTGAGGTCTTTTTTACACCCACTGAGAGGGAGGACAGACTGACCTACTACAGAGATATCCTACGTAGTCAGTTGGCCGATACCTATCTGCGCCATCGTCCATCCTCTCGCAGGTCTGACGTGGAGGGCCTTCTGGGCTCACCTTCCACTGCCATGGCTGCTGCGGAGGGGTGGGTTGGCAGGAGCAGTACCAGCTAGCGGGAAACTTACTGTAAACGTCTGCCTGTGTGAATGTACCCTAAAAACACTACACTACACTAACACATAATAAAGGGTAAAACACTACATATACACCCCCTTACACTGTACCCCCAATAAAAATGAAAAACATATTGTACAGCAGTGTTTCCAAAACTGAGCCTTCAGCTGTTGCAAAACAACAACTCCCAGCATTTCCGGACAACCACTGGCTGGGAGTTTAGCAACAGCTGGAGGCACCCTGTTTGGGAATCACTGGCGTAGAATACCCATATGTCCACCCCTATGCAATCCCTAATTTATTCCTCAAATGCGCATGGCGCTCTCTCACTTCGGAGCCCTGTCGTATTTCAAGGAAACAGTTTAGGGCCACATATGGGGTATTTCCGTACTCGGGAGAAATTGCATTACAAATTTTGGGGGTCTTTTTCTCCTTTTACCCCTTATGAAAAGGAAAAGTTGGGGGCTACACCAGCATGTTAGTGTAAGAAAATAAACATTTTTACACTAACATGCTGGTGTGGCCCCATACTTTTTATTTTCACAAGCGTTAAAAGGAAAAAAACACCCCCAAAATTTGTAACACAATTTCTCCTGAGTATGGAAATACCCCATATGTGGGTGTAAAATGCTCTGCGGGCGACAACAAGGCTCAGGAGTGAGAGAGCACTATGTACATTTGAGGCCTAAATTGGTGATTTGCACAGGGGTGGCTGATTTTACAGCGGTTCTGGCATAAATGCAAAAAAATAAATACCCACGTGTGACCCCATATTGGAAACTACACCCCTCATGGAACATATAGTGAGCCTTAACACCCCACAGGTGTTTAATGAAAATTCTTCAAAGTTGGATGGAAAAAAAAATTAAACATTTCCTAAAATGCTGGTGTTACCCTAAAGTTTTCATTTTTACAAGGGAAAATAGGAAAAAAGCCCCCCAAAATTTGCAACCCCATTTCTTCTGAGTAAGAAGATACCCCATATGTGGATGTAAAGTGCTCTGCGGGTGCACTGCAATGCTCAGAAGAGAAGGAGCGCCATTGGGCTTATGAAGAGAACATGTGACCCCATTTTGGAAACTACACCCATCATGGAATGTAATAAGGGGTACAGTGAGCATTTACGCCCCACAGGTGTCTGACAGATTTTTGGAACAGTGGTCCGTGAAAATGTAACTTTAGCGAAAAGTCGTCAAACAACTGTGGGGTGTTGAGGCTCAGTGGACCCCTTGTTACGTTCCTTGAGGGGTGTAGTTTCCAAAATAGTATGCCATTTTTTTTTTTTTTTTTTTTTTTTTTTTGCTGTTCTAGCACCATAGGGGCTTTGTAAATGTGACATGCCCCCCAAAAACCATTTCAGAAAAAGTCATGCTCATTCCCTTCTGAGCCCTCTAGTGAACCCGCCGAACACTTGACATACACATTTGAGGTGTTTCCTTACTCAAGAGAAATTGGGTTACACATTTTAGAAAGATTTCTCTCCTTTTACCCCTTGTAAAAATTCAGAAATTGGGTCTACAAGAACATGCCAGTGTAAAAAATGAAGATTTAGAATTCTCTCCTTCAATTTGCTGCTATTCCTGTGAAACACCTAAAGGGTTAACAAACCATTTGAATGTCACTTTGAATACTTTGAGGGGTGCAGTTTTATAATGGGGTCATTTAGGAGGTATTTCTAAAAAGAAGGCCCTTCAGATTATTGGGCAGACTAGATGGGCCAAATAATTCTTATCTGCCGACACATTCTATGTTTCTATGTTTCGAAATCCACTTCAAAACTTAACTGGTCCCTGAAAATTTTCAATTTTTTCATCAAATTTTGGAATTTTTCACCAAGAAATTATGCAAGTATCGACAACATTGTACCACTAACACAAAGTAGAATATGTCAGGAAAAAACAATCTCGGAATCAGAATGAAATGTAAAAGCATCTCAGAGTTATTCATGCTTAAAGTGACAGTGGTCAGATGTGCAAAAAATGGCCGGGTCCTACACTGAAAATTGGCTGGGTCCTTAAGGGGTTAAGGGGTTGAAGACGGTGGAAAACTAATTTTTTTTTTTTTTTTTTTTTTAAATCAACCAGTGCCAGAAAGTTATATAGATTTGTAAATTACTTCTATTAAAAAATCTTAATCCTTCCAGTACTTGCTAGCTGCTGAATACTACAGAGGAAATTATTTTCTTTTTGGAACACAGAGCTCTCTGCTGACATCATGAGCACAGTGCTCTCTGCTGACATCTCTGTCCATTTTAATAACTGCCCAGAGTAGGAGAAAATCCCCATAGCAAACATATGCTGCTCTGGACAGTTCCTAAAATGGACAGAGATGTCAGCAGATGTCAAAGAAAAGAATTTTCTCTGTAGTATTCAGCAGCTAAGAAGTACTGGAAGGATTAAGATTTTTTAAAAGAAGTAATTTACAAATCTACAAACTTTCTGGCACTAGTTGATTTAAAAAAAAAAAAAGTTTTCCACCGGAGTACCCCTTTAACCTCTTAACCCCTTAAGGACCAAGCCCATTTTGACCTTAAAGGGGTACTCCGCCCCTAGCATCTTTTCCCCTATCCAAAGGATAGGGGATAAGATGTTAGGTTGCGGGGGTCCTGCCGCTGGGGACCTCAGGTATCTCCGCTGCAGTGCCCCCTATCATTACTGCACAGGGGCCGGAGCATCGTGACGTCACGGCTCCGTCCCCTCATGACGTCATGGCTCACCCCTGCAATACAAGTCTATGGGAGGGGGCGTGGTGGCCATCACGCCCCCTCCCATAGACTTGTATTGAGGGGGCGGGCCGTGACGTCAGGATGCTCCGGCCCCTGTGTCTCTGGTCATTACGCAAAGAGCGAGTTTGCTCTGTGCAGTAATGATAGCAGGGGGCTGCAGCGGAGATACTGGGGGTCCCCAGCGGCGCGACCCCCGCGATCTGACATCTTATCCCCTATCCTTTGGATAGGGGATAAGATTCTAGGGGCGGAGTACCCCTTTAACCCCTTAAGGACGCAGGACGTAAATGTACGTCCTGGTGTGGTGGTACTTAACGCACCAGGACGTACATTTACGTCCTGTACATAACTGCGGGCATCGGAGCGATGCCCGTGTCATGCGTGGCTGATCCCGGCTGCTGATCGCAGCCAGGGACCCACCGGCAATGGCCGACGCCCGCGATCTCGAGAGCATCCGCCATTAACCCCTCAGATGCCGGGATCAATACAGATCCCGGCATCTGCAGCAGTACACGATTTCAATGAATGATCTGATCGCCCGCAGCGCTGCTGCAGGGATCCGATCATTCAAAACGCTGCACGGAGGTCCCCTCACCTGCCTCTGTCTGGCTCCCGGCTTCTTCTGCTCTGGTCTGAGATCAAGCAGAAGATGACCGATAACACTGATCTGTTCTATGTCCCATGATTATATACTTTTCTATTATTGTTGCGCTTAAAAAAAAAATCGCAAACTTTTAAACCAAATTAGTATGTTTAAAATCCTTCTATTTTGACAATTTATAACTTTTTCATTTTTCCATATAAGCGGCAGTATGAGGGCTCATTTTTTGCGCCATGATCTGTACTTTTTATTGATACCCCATTTGTGTATATAAAACTTGTATACATTTTTTATTATTTATTTTTTACTAAAATGTGACAAAAAGCAGCAGTTTAGCGTTTTCTTTTTTCATGTTCATGCCGTACGGGATCAATAACATTATATTTTAATAGTTCAGACATTTACGCACGCGGCAATACCAAATAAGTGTATACATTTTTTTTTTTTTTTACACTTTATGGGGGTAAAATGGGAAAAAAGGACATCTCTACATTTTTATTGGAGGAGGGGGACTATTTAGAGCAATCCTTTTATTGCTAATACTGTTCAGTGCTATGCATGGGACAAAGCACTGATCAGTATTATCGGTCATCTTCTGCTCTGTTCTGCTCGATCTCAGACCAGAGCAGAAGACCCCAGGAGACGGCCGGAGCCAGGTGAGGGGACCTCCGGCCGCCATGCTGGATGATCGAATTGCTGCGGCAGCGCTGCAGGCGATCCGATCAACTATTTAAAATACCGCACTGCCGCAAATGCAGTGATCTGTATTGATCACGGCATCTGACGGGTTAATGCGATTGCGGATGTCTGCTTTTACCGGCGGGTCCCTGGCTGCTGATAGCAGCTGGGACCTGCCGCGTATGGTCCGGTGCTCGCGGTCATGGCGGAGCGTAAATGTACACCATGGTGCATTGAGTACCACTGCACCATGATGTACATTTACGTCAATTGTCGTTAAGGGGTTATGGACGCAGGGCGACGTCATATATTAGCTGTGGAATTACCACAAGAATCCAGTGAAACAGGTAGGAGCGATAACATATAAACATAACTGATTAAATGAAACATTTGCAGTTCCACAAAGAGTAAGACAATAAGGGGGGGGGGCGCTGAGAGGCACGGGCTGGAACAGGTGGTAGCTCGCCTCATGGCGGACCGCTAGCTCGATGCTCACTAGAATGGGTACTCAAAAAATGTAAATAAATTCAAATGAAATAAAATAAAAATTACATAAAAAATGTATTTATTCTTTTAAATTTTGACGCCATATGGTCACCCTGCTGCCACATCTAGACACTCTGCGACAGTGATTCTAATAGTGATGCCTGTAATGCCTGCATGTCATACTGAATAACAGTATTTTTTCACTAACACAGCACACTCACTATGCATGTTAGGACAAGGCAAAGTGTTCTACACACCTATTGAGAGGGATGTAAGAAAAAATCGATTTGCGCGATTATCGCGATTTTTCACTTTGCGATACTGAATCGATTCAAAATACTTTTGAATCGATCCTTATAGGGATGTGGAATTTGTATCTCCTGACGCCCGGAACAGCATGTCCCGGGCATCAGGAGATACAAGTTCCACATTTGTGGAGCCGGGCAGGCCGGATCTTACGCGGCTTCGCTCTGGGTGTATTGAGCGGGCTCCAACTCGTGCCCGCTCTGTAGTCTGCTGATTCATCACCGCCGCTAATATCCAGCATGCGGTGCTCTACAGTCTGTATGGAGTGGGCTCCGGACTCGTGCCAGCTCCATTCTCTACAGCCCCCGGCTGTTCTCAGTAGCCGGGGGCTGCCACTAATAGCCAGCATGCGGTGATCGCCGCGGCTGGCTATTAATCCTTTAGATCGCCGCTGTCAAAGCTGACAGCGGCGTCTAAAGGGATCTGTGAATGCTCCCTGGTGGGCTAGTGGTGTGGCTCGCCCCCCAAAAGCGCGATCACGGGCGGACGATACACTGTGGAGGTAGCTGGAGGGCTTACCTCTGCTTCCCTGCTCTCCGTGGCTCTGTCATGATAGAGCCTGGCTGGACCAGGCTCTATCAATGGATCGCAGATCAATGGAGTTCAATGGAACTCTATTCATCTGTCTGAGGAATCTAATGATTCCTAAAAGTCTAATAAAGTGTATAAAAAAAATATATAAAGTTTTAATAAAAGTGTAAAAGACATTGTTTTTTTTAGACAGAATCAGGATATATCGCGATGTATAGTCACCTAGACGGTATTGCGATATATCGGGATATATCGAATCGCCACACTGGTATCGCGATTAGAATCGCCAAATTTTTGGCGATTCACACCCCTATTATTGAGGCTCTCTGTAGACCAGAAATAGCCGTTTTTAATAGCGATTCGCTGCAAACACATTTTGGGGGGAAATTCAGCGAATCGGCCGAAGTGAATTTTTCTAAAATTCGCTCATCTCCAATACCAATCAATAATAGTGGCAGATACTATACATGCATTTAAGTTTTTGATACGTTTTTGAGGACATGTTTTGTCATTTAAGTAGGGTCAACTATATTACCAAAATGTGTGAATAAGGCCAACTGTTCATGGGCCACAACACTTAAAGAAAAAAACCATGCAGCCCTTTAGTGCAATGACAAGATCATTGTCCTTCCCATTACCTTCATGTTTCGGGAACAGTTTTGATAAATATGTTGCTGTCTTTTTAATTACCAGTCTCCTGTCTGTTTCCTATTATCCCCCAGTTTAGTGTAACCTACTTAACATACCTCCCCACATCTGCTGCACTGCACTACAAATCTCTTCACTGCCTCTCAATATCCTCTAGAATGAAATATAACGGTCTAGCTCTAAGCTTTTAATGCTCTTTTAATGTATTTTCCCGCTATGTGTCTGCAGTATTCTATTAATATAACCCTTTAAATCTTTTTTTTTTTTTTTTTTTGCTCTCTGCTCTCATCATTTAGTGAGGCTATTTCAGTGACTACACACACACAAAAAAAAATTACTATAAACTACAGCAGACGACGACGGTCAAGATTCTTCTAATCAGAAACTAAAATAAAGTCCACTTTTGAATAACATTGGGATAGATTTACTATTGCAAATGTGCCATTTTGGCTTAATTTGTGTCAAAAAAGATGTCTTATGTGACTTGTGCCACATTTAAAATCAGTTATAGACACTTTTTAGACACTAGTGTGTAACAAAAGGGGAATGCCCCATCTAAAGGGGGTGTGGCTTAGGCAATAAGGTGTGTCTTAATATGCCACACTGTGCGCCATAAATGCTCAAGAATTCTCGTAAAATATTCTAGGGCAGTTAAAGGGTTACTCCACTCCCCAGCGTTCAGGAACTCAATGTTCACATTGAGTTCCTGAACACTGTGTGCAGGCTTCTGTGTTCACGCCCGCCCCCTCGTGACGTCACAGCCTGCCCCCTCAATGAAAGTCTATGGGAAGGGGGCACGGCAGCCGTCGCGCCCCCTCCCATAGACTTACATTGAGGGGGCGGGATGTGACATCACATGACGGTGCGTGGCGTCACGAGGGGGTGGGCGTGGACACAGAAGCCCGCACACAGCATTCAGGAACTCAATGTTCCAGACGCTGGGGAGCGGAGTAACCCTTTAAGTCAAGTTGGTCTAAACTTAGGTAATGCTCCGTCCCATTCTGGGGATGTTCCCCAGGTAAAATATTTGGGTTACACCCTTTGCTTTCAAACTGTTTTAAATTTTAATTCAAAGTAAATGTGTCAGAATTATTTTTACTGATTAGAGTTGAATACTGAAATGTTGTTTACAGATCTGTTTACATTTTCTGATTATAATTTATTTTATTTCATTTTTTGGTATATTATTATGGGGGCAACCATATTGTCTGTGAGTCTGCTCTGCTTTATTTAAAACATTTAGAGATATATTTTATAAGCAGCTACATGAACATAGGAAACAAAAGGCTGGAGGGGACTCACTGACTTCTATGGACTTGTTTTCTAGGCATGGTCTGTGACCTGTGCAGAGGTCATTGTTCAGGGAGGGGGAGGAGGGGAGTCCAGTCACCTGAATTTACCACACGTGACTCCACTCGAGGAGTAGAAACATCGCAGAGATGATCAAGAGAAACCGGAGGCCCCCAGAACTACATTTTAAATAGTACCTGTCAACAAACTAAACTTTGAATATATTGTTCCTTATGTAAGACACTTTGCTATTTACTTGCTGTTAAAATTCTCAACCTTTATGTGTTTTTAATGTAATTGAAAAAACGGCCACTAGGTGGCTCTGTTCTGTTCCCTGTGCAGGAGACCAAACTCAGGAAGTGCTTGTGGGGCATGGCGAGACACAGCTCTCACAGGCTTCAATGATGTCGCATCTGCTGGGGAACGCTCACTTTCTCCTGCCGGGAGCTTACATAACGGAAGCACGGGGAAAGGTATGATACAGAAGTTTATAAAGCTCAGAATTTTTTTTTAAGGGCAGGAGAGGTGTTAGGAGTAGTTAGGGAATATAATCTGAGTTAGTTTAGAAAATATGGTTTGATGACAAGTACTCTTTAAGTGTCATAACAAAGGGTATGAATACTTATGTCCATGTAAAATTTTAGTTTTTCCTTTTTAATACATTTTCTAACAGTAAAAAAAAAATTCTGTTTTCTCATTATGGGGTATTGGGTGAATATTTATGGGGGAAGCATGAAATAGTTTTTATTTCAGCCCAAGGATTCAACATAACCGAATGTGAAAAAAGTGAAAGGTTCTGAATACTTTCCGATTGCATTGTAGATTGATCAAGCCCTGCAGGGCATGGCTAAGCTGTCTAAGATCTCCAAAATGACTTTTCATCATGTTCTCACAGGTAAATGATAGCCAGTTGTAATAAGGGAGCCTGCCTCAGTGACATGCTACACTGATTTGAAATTGAGGACAGTTTCCCTTTAAAGGGGTACTCCGCCTCTAGACATCTTATCCCCTATCCAAAGGATAGGGATAAGATGTCTGATCGCAGGGATCTCCCTGCTGACCCATTGTTCGTTTAGAGCGTCGGGTGCAGCGCCGGAGGCTCGTGACGTCACGGCCGCACCCCGCTCGTGACGTCACGGCCACACCGCCTCAATGCAAGTCTATGGGAGGGGGTGTGACAGCCTCCCATAGACTTGCAATGAGGAGGTATGGCCGTGACATTATGAGCCTCCACCCCGCATCGCCAGTCATCCGGCATGGAGCAAAGTTCACTCTGTGCAACGGATGTCTGAGGTGCCGCAGCTGAGATTGCAGGGGTCCCCAGTGGCGGGACCCCGCGATCAAACATCGTATCCCCTTTCCTTTGGATAGGGGCTAAGATGTCTAGGGACGGAGTACCCCTTTGAGCTACAAGTGACATTGTGACAATAGGAAGAAAGGTGTTACTGTCACCTCTGCCAAGTACATCCTCCAATGACCCCCTGGGAAAAGATACAGGAACATTTATTTATGTAACAATCTTCCTCTTTTTATCAATGGTAGAATATATGTACGATTGTCACATATGTGGGAGGGGCCTTTTTCTACTAAAGAAGGGCCCTATAACAAGGAGCTATTATGGGCTCTTACGTTGGCTGATCGGATTATTTTGGCTCCTCAAAAAAATCTGAGACATCTGAGAATCTTTGCAATTTCTTCATTATCATCTGAAGACATGCAAATCCTGGAATACAATTCAAATACTGTGAATGCAATTTTTAAAGAAGAGCAATATGCATTTCTGTCTCTAGGGGTGCTGCAGGCGAAAGGTTTCAGTTTCTTAGTTTGTTTGTGGCTGGGCACCATCTTGTTGGTATTACAGTAGTGGATGTTTCTCTCCTCTCTGATCGGCCATAATTGACATTTACCAATCTGCTTCCTATTAATGTTCTCTCCCGTCACAGATAATGTTCTCCCTCATCACAGATAATGTTTTTCCCCCATCACAGATAATCTTTGCCTATTTCTGACTAACTATTACATTGGTTTTCTTATCCCTCTATTAGTAAAATGGTTAAACAAACATACAGCATTTTAATGATTTTAAAGAATTAATAATTATAAAGCTACTCCACTCTGCATTTTTTAGATTCAAAAATTTCAATTTTTTTCTGGGAAAAAACAAGGGAGAAAAAAAATGCTTTTTTTCCCATGGCTTCACAATTTTCAGAAATTTTCTATCTCTAGGCCCTCCCCGCCCAATGCTAGTGCCTAGGCTCTACAAATGATTGCAGATCTATGAGATGAGTGCTCGTTTATTGTTTAGGGTCAGGCCATGTAATAGGGCCCTAGGGGTTTGTGTTCCAGCCCCAATACTTTGGAAAGGGGATTTGTGTGTCTGTACAGGGCCACGGCAGTCTGCAGGAAGCGCCGTGCCGTCCTCAGCAGGTAGCCACGCCAGACACGCCCCCTCCATGTATCTCTATCCTTCGTAGAGGGGATAAGTTATATTCCACTACAGTGTTCCTTTGATGGTGTTTACTGGCATATGGATCATAGAGATTATTGGTCTATTTAGTTCTGGTGGTTATGTGTAGATATGTACATATACACATAGACATAAGCAGGATGTTCGAACTCTGCACATTTTGTACTTTTATCATTATGAAGTTTTGGACATTTCAGTCTCTGCTTGTTTCCAAGCCACAAACAAGCATTTGTATGCATTTTTCTTTTACAAAACAATACACATTGGTTCAAAATTGCCTTAAAGGGGTATTCCAGCATTTTTTTATTTGACTATGCTACAGGGGCTGTAAATGGTGGGGCTGTATACAAAAATACAAAAACAGAGCTTCCTATTGGGCAGTATGTTTGTACTAGGTGGAAGAAATAGGTGGATATGAATGATGATCTCACCTTGCAAGGTTGTATTGGCACACAACAACCTTGTGGACGTCTGGTAGATATGATCCCTTTGGATGTTGTTTGCGGTGCAGCCGTCCGGGTTGCTTGAGATGTGTGGCAGCACACTCGATAAGCTGGTTTGCAGGGTCTGGAAAAAAGGTTCCCGGGATGTTCTGCGCCAACCGTAGATGGAATAAAGATGTGGTGAGTCTCAGTTATTTAAAAGTGTTCTTTATTGCCGTATCAGACGCGTTTCGAGGTCTTGCACCTCTTTATCAATGATTATGCCATAATCTACGGTTGGCGCCGAACATCCCGCGAACCTTTTTTCCAGACCCCGCAAAACAGGGGCTGTAAAGTTAGTGTAGTTCATAATATAGCGTCTATACCAGTCTGTGATGGTTTTCTCACAATTTTTCTGTGATTTTCACCCCACTATTTATTTTTAACAGCATACAAAATTACTGTTGTCTCAGATTTTTCCCAGCTTGCAATGCGGCCGAGACCTGACTCACTGGTCAGCTGACGACAGGGAGCCTGTCTGCTTCAATGGGTGGAGCGATCGCTTGGTGGAAGAGAGATCAACTGCAACTAATGCAACAGCTGTAGGCACCCAGATTGAAAACCACAGGTCTTTTGTTTCAATGGGTGGGGTGGCTGATGTGTGGGAGGGAGGAAAATGAAATTGTGGGATTTGTAGTCAAAAAAAGAAAAGTCAAACAGGAAATACAAGTTCACAAAAAGCTAGCCATAGTGTTATGGTAATCTCACGACATAGCCATTTAGCCCCAAGACAAGCGCAGACCCTTCCTAAGCATGTCCATTACTGTCTGGCAGGTACGTACTAAAATCAGCTTATGGTGGATAACCCCTTTAAAGGGGTACTCCGGTGGAATTTTTTTTTTTTTAAATCAACTGGTACCAGAAAGTTATAGATTTGTAAATTAAAAATTTTAATCGTTCGAGTACTTATCAGCTGCTGTACGCTCCACAGGAAGTTCTTTTATTTTTACATTTCTTTTCTGTCCGACCACAGTGCTCTCTGCTGACACCTCTGTCCGTGTCCGGAACTGTCGAGAGCAGGAGAGGCCTCCTATGGGGATTTGCTTCTGCTCTGGACAAGTTCCTGACATGGACAGAGGTGTCAGCAGAGAGCACAGGGGTCAGAGAGAAAAGAAATTCAAAAAGAAAAGAACTTCCTCTGTAGCATACAGCAGCTGATAAGTAATGGAAGGATTAAGATTTTTTAATAGAAGTAATTTACAAATCTGTTTAACTTTCTGGCACCAGTTGATTAAAAAAAAATATTGTTTACCACTGGAGGACCCCTTTAAGGCGTCCATGGATGTAAAGAGCCAGGTTGCATTTTGACAATGTGCCATGTTTCCTTTTCAGATAATATATGGGTATAGTGAAATATTATAATTATTTTTATTGTATGATTCAGTTTCTGTTTGTAACAAACGTGCCATTTTGACAGCGAGAGGGTTAAAGGGGGCATCTCAAGTTGGTTGTTAATTTAAAGAGTGGTAGACCTTATAGTTTTCTATACAGAGGTAACAAAGTTAAATTTTAAGAGAAGACGGGAGCATTCAGATATATAATCAATAGTCCATTTTATTTGCCACCCAAGTGTGACTTTGTGGCTGTTGAAAGCTGAAACATCGCACTTGGGTGACAAATGAAATGGACTATTGATTATATATCTGAATGCCTTGGGCTCCTCTTCTATTGAGATTGTATATGAAGTCTCCTTCTCGACAGCTATGCATCATGAATGTTTAGGTGTGCTCATGTAACAATGGCCTGTGTCAAAAGAAAATCTTAACTCTGCATGTTAGGAGTATGTTTGTAGGACATCTTACAATTTTAATATACCGTATTTTTCGTCCTATAGGACGCACCGGCGTATAAGACGCACCCAATTTTTAGGGGCAAAATCTAAAAAAATAAAGATTTTGAACCCAATAGTGGTCTTTAACCTGTGGACCTCCAGATGTTGCAAAACTACAACTCCCAGCATACCCGGACAGCCGTTGGCTGTCCGGGCATGCTGGGAGTTGTAGTTTTGCAACATCTGGAGGTCCGCAGATTGAAGACCACTGCAGGAGGAGGTAATACTCATGTGTCCCCGCCGCTCCGGACCCGTCACCGCTGCCCTGGATGTCGCTCCATCGCTGTCGCCGTGTTTCCGTCGCTCTGGAACGTCTCTGCTGCCGGCCAGGTATCCTCGCTCTCCGTCGCCGCCATCACGTCGTTACGCACGCCGATGCACGTACGCGACGACGTGATGACGAGGAAGGAGAGCGCCGGCCATACAGGGGATCCCTGAATGGAGAAGACACCGAGGAGGCAGGTAAGGTCCCCCCCCCGGTGTCCTGTAAGCACTAACCCGGCTATTCAGTCGGGCTGTTCGGGACCGCCGTGGTGAAATCGCGGCGGTCCCGAACAGCCCGACTGAACAGCCGGGTTAGTGTCACTTTCCCTTCAGACACGGCGGTCAGCTTTGATCGCCGCGTCTGAAGGGTTAATACAGGGCATCACCGCGATCGGTGATGTCCTGTATTAGCCACGGGTCCCGGCCGTTGATGGCCGCAGGGACCGCCGTGATAGGGGTGTATTCGCCGTATAAGACGCACCGACTTTTTCCCCCCAGTTTTGGGGAAGAAAAAGTGCGTCTTATACGGCGAAAAATACTGTATTTTGAGATATATTAACTTTATTAACTCTTTATAAAACACTTTATAAAGATTCGTGATGGGACATAGAGGATGGATTTTGGAAACATGGCTGCAAGGGCACCTATTAGAAAATATGTCTGAATATATGTGATCTTTGGATTTAAATTGCAACACTTCATTTATAGATGATGAGAAAAGCTGCTTGGTGGCTGCCATAGCTGCCAAGTCTTGTAGGCCTCTGCGAAGGAGATTGATGGAATTCAAGGCTTTTCAGTGGAATGTCTTAGACAGTAGACATTGTGTGTGTGCATGTGTGTGAGACACAGGCGCACAACGCTGTCAAGGTGTTAGACTTGGCAAGTATGCTCTACAATGGCACAAAGAAAACATGCAATTTTTAAGGGGTCTTTTGAGTTTGCAGCCTTTTCACTGTTAGATACCAGAACTGATACATGGTAATACCTGTTTTCTGAACATAAATTTCAGGTAACCTTGCCCTTATTTCCATACAGTATCCTATTACCGGCTATATATGTTTTCACATGGTATACTGTATATTGGTGTTTGGAAAAAGGACTAGCTAGTATCCTGTGTGACAAGGTAGATGTGGCTGTCCCATCCATGAAAGCATTTTTTTTTTAACTAAAAGTGTACCTGTCACTTTAAAGGGGTACTCCGCCCCTAGATATCTTATCCCCTATCCAAAGGATAGGGGATAAGATGTCAGATCGCAGGTGTCCCGCCGCTGGGGACCCCGCAATATAGCAAGCAGCACCCACCTGTAACTGCTTCTGGAAGCGCTGGAGGCTCTCAGGCTAATTCCTCCCGCCAACGGGGACGGAAGATCGTGACGTGAGGGGGCGGGGCGGGACGTCACACGGGGCGGAGTCGTGATGTCACGATCTTCTGTCCACGTGGTCGGGAGGAATTAGCCTGAGAGCCTCCAGCGCTTCCGGAAGCAGTTACAGGTGGGTGCTGTTTGCTATATTGCGGGGGTCCCCAGCGGCGGGACCCCGGCGATCTGACATCTTATCCCCTATCCTTTGGATAGGAGATAAGATGTCTAGGGGTGGAGTACCCCTTTAATAAATTTTTGACATGTTATAGAGACACGTCAAAAATTTTGATCGGTCTGTTTCTAAGTGTTCAGATCCCCACATCAATAAAACAAGCAAGAAAAGACGAGTGCTATCTGTCCAAACAAGTCAGTCCCATAGACTAACACAACGAGTCCATCACCATTACGTGGTACAGAGCTGGGAAAGATCGCACTTCTCTTGGCTTGTTCTAGTGATCGGTTGAGGTCTGAACATCCAGACCCCAACTGATTTATAGTGATGAGCATCATTGCCCATATTTGAATTTGCAATATTTCGCAAATATATAGACGAATATTCGTCTTATATTCATGAATATCGCGTATTCGTTATATTTGCATATGCGAATATTCGCATATGTGAATATTCGCATATTTGAGAAAGAAAACAGTGAGGGGGTGGGCAACTTTACTATTGGTTGCTAGGGATGTTGTTGATAACCTCTGACAAGTGTATTTGCATCATTCTAATTGGCCCACAAGTGAAAAGAAGGAATATGTGAATATTCGTAATTTCGAATATATAGCAAATATGTTCGCAATATTAGCAAATTCGCGAATTTGCGATATTCGCAATAGAAATTCAAAGTGCAAATATTTGTGCCTAACACTACTGATTAAAGGGGTATTCCAGGAAAAAACTTTTAATATATATCAACTGGCTCCAGAAAGTTAAACAGATTTGTAAATTACTTCTATTAAATAATCTTAATCCTTTCAGTACTTATGAGCTTCTGAAGTTAAGGTTGTTCTTTTCTGTCTAAATCCTCTCTGATGACACCTGTCTCGGGAAACGCCAAGTTTAGAAGAGGTTTGCTATGGGGATTTGCTTCTAAACTGGGCATTTCCCGAGACAGGTGTCATCAGAGAGGATTTAGACAGAAAAGAACAAGCTTAACTTCAGAAGCTCATAAGTACTGAAAGGATTAAGATTTTTTAATAGAAGTAATTTACAAATCTGTTTAACTTTCTGGAGCCAGTTGATATATAAAAAAAAGTTTTTTCCTGGAATACCCCTTTAAAGCTTTTGACGTGTCTACGGCATGTAAAAAGTTTTTAAAAGTGATAGTGTCCATTTAAGTGTGCATTTCACTGGCCACTTCTAAACAGTTTTTGCTTTTGTTATTTTATGCTGCCTGTGATGTGTTACCTTTGCTTTCGTGCATAAGCTTCTGTCTGCTATACCATACTATATTCTCTTTTTGACTATTCTCATAACCTTGCAGTACCGTACACCAGTTCTGTCTGATTACTGTTCTTGTGACTACAGCTACCTGCGCCATCACCTCTAGTTTATCTACCGGCACTCAGTGGGATGTTTCTACATTAACTTCTAATGTCAGTCTAACTAGGGGCACCACAATTCTATAACTAGCTGAGTACTCTGAGCCAATCACAGAAACATTATGCATCTGCTAAATCTGACACATTAAATATTAATATACATACAAAGCAAAATATCCAGAGTATATATGTCTAGATATATGACCGCACATGCTACTGGTACTTTACTAAAATATCACTCTGGAAAGGCTTCATATATGAACTCCTATAAATGAAACACCAAAAAGAAACTATGGAGTAATTTCAGTACTTTAAAAAATTAATCTTTTTAATGATTCATATTAAAATCATTACATAATATATTAAAAACACAAGGAAAAAACTCCCACAGGGGAGACACACAAGAAAAGAGCGACACAACCTGCTCATACATATTAAACATTCTTATGGTATCTTGTATATCCAATACCTATACCCTCCATTAGTAACAAGAGTGGTAACACTTCACATGAATAATAGGCCAAGGGTTCGGTCAGGTAATACATACAAACAAAGGTAGCAAATACAGATCTGTAGAGCAGGAGTGGCGACACCCTCATTGCACGTTCCTGTACAATCCTTGTCCGAACACCTTACAATATGGATACTAGATGCTAGACCTATCTCCAAATACCAGTAAATAGAGAGTAAAGATAAAAACTGAGTGTTTTCCATATTTTTTCACTTTTAATGGATAACTAAAAAAAGAGTGAAAGACAGCTTGAAGGGACTCAGGTGGTCTCTGGTGTTTTCTGCCTGCCTCACCAGCTTAGATTGATAGATCTCTTCCTACATCCACATAGCTACATATTGTCTGTTCTAAGTGTAAACCAGTTATTAGTTGGCTTACTTTAAATGTTGGTACCAAAGCCAGTCAATTTCCAATAAACCATGCCCTTTTCCGATGAGGCAAAAAAATGTGATACATTTGCAATGGTAAATGTGTTTTGGGACCTGCTCTGTGTCTGCATTGTGGTTTATATGGATGGCATTCTCACGTCCTCCCCAACTTTACATATCATGCAACATTCCAGGAAAATCATTTGTAAGCCAAACTTGAAAATGCGTATTTGAACAGTCCTTCTTGGTGTGCATAGTTTTTGACCAGGGTCTTTAAATAGATCTTGAAAAACCCTCTGATATACTCAAATAGCCTTGTGTCCTGGGCCTCAAGACCATCCATTTTTTAGGGTTTGCCAACTATTATTGGCAGTTCATTCCTCATTTCTTTGGCTTATCTGACTGTCCTCAACAGAAAAGGAGTCAATCCCAAAATCGGTCTTCTAAATGTGAAAATATTCCTTCCTTCCTTTCAGGCTTCATTTCACAAAGCTTTTCTTCTGAAGGAAAAGGAGCAGTTCCCTCACAGATAGGAAAATTTATGGCACTGGAAACAGAGAAATGAAGATCAAGCTTTTGAGCCAAAACTTCTAACTGAACTTATGTTATGTTTTTCCTTCTGCCCTAATCCATCTCAGAAACATCAGGAAAAATCTTTAAACCACAGCTGTTTAGGAGGTGACTGTTTTTTTTTTAGGATCATTCCGCCAAGCTTCCAGAACACCTGGGTGTACGAAAATCTTTGGATTTCACTTTCTGCAATTACTGGTGGTCATATGAGGTTCATGATGTCAAAGACTATTTTGTGGCCTGTTCTTGGTGTAAAACAAGAAGGTCTAATCTGCAACCAGTCTGCTTTCTTCTATTGAATGTACACTAGCTTTGTTGTGTATATTGGGTGGATATTTTAGCACAGTTCAGAGGTTTCACATCTTTAGTGCGCCATTTGTTGTAGACAATTTCTCATCTGTAATAGTTTCTCAACTCATCGGTAGTGGAGCACTTCACGGTTCCTTTGTGTTGCACTTGTTGCATCACTTGGCTGGCTTATAAAAGTGCTTTTTAAAAATATTTTTGCATGACACCTGTGGACTTTGTACTAAAGCCCTTGTTGGTAATGACAACTTCAAGGCCCCTCTTCATAAACTAGTTGCATGCATGGCTCTGGTATGATTTTGTCCCATTCTTCAAATCTTGAAGGTTCTGTGGGCCTCTTCTATGAATCATGATCTATTTTTCCATGGATTTAAGTCAGATGATTGACTGGGCCATTCCAGCAACTTTATTTTCTTTTTTTAAATAATTTAAGAGTTTCATTGGCAATGTGTTTGGGATCATCGTCCTGCTGAAATGTCCACCCTCCTTTTATCTTTATCATCCTGGTGGATAGCAGCAGATTTTTATCAAGAATATTTCAGTAAATTTGTCCATTTCTCCTACCTTTAATTATGTAAAGTTTGCCAGTACCATTTAAAAAAAAAGCCACCCCACACCATGATGTTCTTACCTCTAAACTTCATTGTTTGTATGGTGCTTCTAAAGTGATGTGCAGTGGCATTTATCCTTCAAACATGACGTGTACTATGGCATCTAAATAGTTCATTTTGCTCTCATCTGACGACACTATATTCTCCCAGTATTTCACTGGCTTTTCAAAATGTTGTGCACTGTCAGATACCATAACTTTTCATGTGTTATAAAACATGCAAAAACAATATGTTTTGAAATTGCTTTCATCAGAAAAATTTTCAGTATTTCACACTGAAAAAGCCAGTCAAAAAACTGTCCACTAGGGGTTCCCCTCCCTCCTGGGACACAAACCACTCCTGCAGTGTCCAGTGGTCATCAACATGTCATGGACACCATGAGTGATTTGACAGGGCTGCAGGCAGGTCCAGGGCCCTCTGTGAGTCAGAGCAGAGTTAGTGAGGGGAGGAGGGGGAGAAGTCATCACAGTGAGGAGAAGAGAGAGACGCGCCCCATGCCTCCACATGAACAGATTCCTCACTGAGAAAATAATGGCAAGTAATTAAAGGTAATTCTGAGAGAAATATAGGTAGTAGACACAAAAATTAGATGTACATGATCAGGATAAGGTACTGAGCAACATATAACATTTTTTTTTTTGTGGGGGCGGGATCTGACAGGTACGCTTTAAACATATTTTTTTATTCAGTAACAGAGTCTTGAGTGGCGAGCATGCATACAGGCCATGGCGGCGGAGTGCATTACTTACTATTGTCTTTGACACAACAGTACCTGCTAATTCCAGTTTTTTTTTTTCAGTCTCTCCACAAGTGGTCCTTGGCTCTTGGACAATTCTTCTTATTATTCTTTTTACTCCTCTGTCAGAAATCTTGCGATGAGCACCTAGTGGATGCAAATTTATGGTGAAACTTATGGTCTTTCCACTTCTGTGTTATGGCCCCAACAGTGCTCAATGGAACATTCAGAATTTAAGAAACGCACCTGCAGCCAACATTATCGTTATGTTGCGAGGTCTCCTTGCTTTTACAGCATAGTATTAGGCTTAGTTATTTTTTATAGTGCATTTGTCACAAGGTTTAACACTATAAACTAGCCAACACAGTCAAAGAGCTGTTTGTAAATATATACATGTCATACTTTCATATCTGCTGAGCATGCTTTTAATGCACAAAAAAAATCAAACCTTCTTCTATGGGGGTGCCTAGTGTCAAAGAGATGTGACCTGGGCATCATTGTGCCCTTGGGCTGCAATGCCTCTCCACTGTGATTCCCCACAAGGTCCCCGTGTGTAGGACACATAGGGATCGGCTGCCTCTGTCACATGTCAGAAGTGTTTTCAAATAAATCATTTTGGGATGGCATATTCCATTTAAGGAGTGAAAGCTTTAAATACAGAGGTTTCCTGATCCTATGGTGTACATGTAACTAATGTCAGATTTATAGAACACCTGATGAGTATTTGATCAACTGCTTGGAACTGTATCTCTTCTTGCAATAGTATCATGCTACTTATAAGAATTTATCTTTATAAGCTTTAGGAAAAGTATATTTCACACATGGTTTTTAAATATAAATGTAAAAAAAATAGTTACTAAGAAGGAATCTGTAATACAGAAATAAAAGGAGAAAAGAGCCCAGCTCACTTGATCACATGTCATAACACACACATTATTTTTGCCCCTGTAATTTATGACTGTCACACTTTTACTGCCACTTAATCTGGAGACCCATGAACTGTTTTCCTGGTGAAAAGTCGGTGAAGTGTCTAGAAAATTAAGCTGAAGCCTAAACAGTCTAGCAGGAACACATTTCTGTCCTATCAAGTTCCATTGGTATTTCAAGTAGTGTTACAAAGATTTCTTTCTGTATTCTGAAAAACAGTGGCATTGAGTTGCTGAAATTCTTAAGCAATATGCCTATAAAAAGCCAAAATACATAGAAATCTAGAACCTCAGAGTCTGGTCACATCACATTTTACCCTAATTTATGGGAATACATCGTCATCATGTCAAAAGGGAATGCTTTGGACATAGAAATTATGCTCTAGGTGTATTAACTGGCGTGCTCATATACTTTATTGAGCAACCGTATTGTTTTGACATATATTGGTTCTGATAAATGGTATTACCAATCATTATAGCTCTACCACAGGACCACTGCTTCATTCAAACCCCAATATGGAGGAACAGGGAGCTTGGACTTGTGATCTTCTTGTGATCGGTGACAGTCTAAGTGGTGGGGCCCCCAGAGATCATACATTTACTATGTTTTTGTTAGGATAACCTCTTAACCTCTTTAACTAACAGATACATAACATATGCAGGATTTTCTTAGGATGGTTGGTGGGGGGGGGGGGGGGGGGTTTAAAAAAATAAAGTTATAATAATAATTTTTCTGCCCTTAAAGGGGTACTAGGGGATAAGAGGTCTGATCCCGGACAGAATAACATGCCATGTCATGCACAAAGCCAACCCAGAAGTGGGTTAAACGATATACAAACCAGTCCTCCGGAGTATGCTCAGCTGCAGCTATTGACTAGAATATCGGCTAAGTCCAGTGACATGCAGGGAATTAACGCAATGTGTGCGATTAAGTACACATCACGTGATTGGCCTCCGATTGGCTAATAACACCTCAATCATGCAGCCACATGACCCCTTACACATTGGACAGAACGAGTGGAGCTGTGACGTACGTAGTCACTTTTGGCCAGTCCTAGAGCGCAGTCCTGTTGCGCACATTGAGGGCAACGTCACAAACGGAGTACATATAAGTCTGACGGTCCGGTCTCAAACAGCCATTAGCCTGATTCCCTTCAGAAAGTCAGCGTTGTTGACGAAACGTCGGGGGGCCAACTGAGACCTGTTTTTATATCAGACTCATGTCCTCATAAACCTAGCACTAAGCACATCCTGAGCAAGTGCACCTATTAGTTAACACAAACTAATGTTACCTAGGATGTGCTAGATACAATAAGGCACACAGTCTGGAATTTTAAATCAATTTGTTTAATACGTTTTCCATAGGATTTAAACATGTAGAATCAATAAAGTTTCAAATTTTAGGGGGGATTTCTAGTTTAGGGTTTACCCCTTGGGGGGTGACCCCTAAAAGTTGTTGTTCTGATCCTGGACACGGCACCCCAGACATTCGGTGCACAGAGCAAACTTTGCTCCATGCTGATGACTGGTGATGTGGGGCGGAGGCTCGTAGCGGTCACGCCCCGCTTATGACGTCATGGCCATGCCCCCTCAATGCAAGTCTATGGGAACGCCGTCAAGCCCCCTCCTATAGACAGGCATTGGGGGGCATGGTTATGATGTCACAAGCAGGGGGGCGTGGCCGTGATGTCATGAGCCATCGGCACTGCACCCGGCATTCTAAACGAATGCGGGGTGCAGCAGGGAGATCGCGGGAGTCCCCAACGGCGGGAACCCCGCGATCAGATATTTTAACATGTCTAGGGGCAGATTACCCCTTTAAAACCACATTTTAGCTCCATACTATTACTAATTAAAAAGGACTATAAACACACCAATATCCCCCCACCCCCCAAAACAGTGGTAGATACCAGCTCTACACAGTTTTAAAACTGTATAAGTGATTAAAGTGTAGTGACATCTAGTGACTCACATGTGACATCTTCCTTCAGTGGAGTCAGTCACTTTTATTTTTGCATGTCCATCTGGACCATACCACCAGAATGATTTCTTCAAGCCAAAACTCATGCAGAACCTGCCAGACAAACATCTTGGGCTCCACACATTCCACGTACCTCAAACAGTAATAATGCCCCCTTGGTGTCCTGTGTAGATAAGGGTGATGGGCAGGGTGGGGGCTAAGTCTCCCCAGTATATAAGTAGGTCATTCTAGTTAGTAAATAGGTCCCCCAGAATGTAGTTTCCTCAGTATATCTAGGCCCCCAGTAGGGAGAATCCCCAGTATTTAGGCCCTCAGGAAGTATTTTCCCTGTAGATAGCCCCCCAATGGGTAGTCACCCCCTGTACATAGTCTCCAGTAGACAACCCCCAATACATAGTTTCCCTCTGTAGATAAGTTTCCATCAGTAGGTAGTTACCCCTGTAGATAAGCTCCCATTAAATAGTTTTTCCGTTATATAGGCCCTCAGTAGGCAAGTTCTCCATATAGATAGGCCCCAGTAGGTAGTTCCCCCCTGTAGATGGGTCCCAGTAGATAGTTTCCCCCTGTAGACAGGCCCCAGTAGGTAGTCCCCCCTATAAATAGGCCTCCAGTAGGTAGTTCTTCCTGTAGATAGGCTCCGTAATAGGCATTGTCCCCCTGTAGATTGACCCCAGCTCCCCTGAAGTCATGGTGTTTTTCTATCATCAAGGCCGCAGGAAGCTTCTTGTAGCATCTTCACCTTTGGGATGCGCACACATAGGATGAGTGATGGCCTCTCCAGACCTCTAGTGGCTGAAGGTATAAAGATAAAGCTGCCTCAAGCCTAGGGGATGAATGGCACCTAAGATGCACTTACAGTTAAAAGTGGCGCTCACGCAAGTATATATATATATATATATATATATATATATATATATAGGGGATGAGTGTTTATCTAAGGGAGAGATTACCACTCCTGGTATGACGGAGCTTCATAAGGCCATTTTGCACTCCGCGGGCATTCTGGGTAGGGGAATATGTGATATATATATATATATATAGCTCTCCATGTTTTAACTGCATATTCATGTTTCACCTATATCTTTGTGCTGGCAGTGTGCTGCTGCATTCTTCTGTTGCTGTATATCTAGCCTAGTAGCGTGCACCTGTAGGCCAGGTCCATATAATAGTTTGGTATCAACTAAAGTGCTGGCTGACTTATTCTTTGTCTGTATTGCACATACGGGGGAGTGGCTACCTCCATGTTGGCCTTGCACCCCACCCACCTCTATCAGGTGTGTATATAAGGTGTCTTGGATGTTCCAGACCCTGCCATGCTTACTGAACTGTTCACACAGAGGCATATTCACAGTGTAGGGTTCGTCCCAAGGAGGCCACCTTATCGCGGTGGGACGGTCCAAGCTATTTGACCGCCGGCGGAGACAAATTTGCGAGCTAAGTGCCTCACTATTTCATAGTTTCACATTTGCATCTATTACACCATAGCTGTATAGCTCTCCATGTTTTAACTGCATATTCATGTTTCACCTATATCTTTGTGCTGGCAGTGTGCTGCTGCATTCTTCTGTTGCTGTATATATATATATATATATATATATATATATCACAAAAGAAGACGCCCGGCACTCAGTGAATGGCAGGTAAATCTTGTATATGGCTTTATTCAAAACGCAATAGGCAGGACAAGATCTTGTCCTGCCTATTGCGTTTTGAATAAAGCCATATTCAAGTTTTACCTGCCATTCCCTGAGTGCCGGACGTCTTCTTTTGTGGTCTCTATTGAACCGGGAGCGGTACCGGTGTCCGTGGCACGAGGACGTGCAGTAGACGCAGGAGCGGTGAGCAGTTCTATCTTGTTTGCATATATATATATATATATATATATATATATATATACACACACACACACCGTATGTACCAAATACTGTATAGTAGCAAAAACACAAGGACTTTTAGCTGAGCATAAAATCAATGAGGTGGTCTGCTATACTGAACATTCTAGGCTACACCATGGTGCTTTGCTGCAGAATGTCTACATAGTCTACAAAGAGAACCTGTTAGAAATAGCTCCCAGCATAAGAATGACACCTGCTTCACTCTAAAAAAATAAATGATGTTTTCTGTACTGCTTTTTGTCCAGTTAAACTAGAGCAATAAACTGCTCATAAGTCTGTCACATGTTATTGCCTTCTTCAGACTGATGAGAATGTTTGGGTTTAACTGTTCCAGGAGCGGAAGTCAGGACAAGCATATTGTGCACAAAGACCATAAAGCCTAATGCTAATCAGCTCTGCATCCGGAGACAGAGCTTACACTGTGCTGGGTAGAAGTAGGCATCAGAGTAGATCACAGTGCTACAAGGACTGACTCAGTCCTATAACAATTACATTACTTAAACATAACACGAAAATCACTGACAGGGATATATAAGGCAGCAAGTGAAGATGTTAGTTCTTGAAGATGATGTGGTAGCGGGGTGTGATGAGGGAAGATGTTGTTACCCTAGGGGCAGATGGCATTAACCCCTTGTATTTGTGTCGCCAGGGCGTGGTTTAGTCTAAAACTAGTACTAGTCACAGGGGCAATAAAGACTCTGACACCAAGTTACGGACACAGTATCTTTACTGAGGGTAAGCAGTTGGTAAAGTCTATACAGTTCAGCCAGGGCCCAAGGAGGTTACCAGTGATGAAGAAACCTTAAGGGCTTGCTGGGACTTCTAGTAGGACTGGACAATGGAATGCAGATCATGCTGACTTGACAGATGACAGGGACTGACTTGACTTGACTCACAAAGCTGTGACTTTAGCTTACTTGAATTGATGGTGGCTGCAGGACTTGACTTTGAGGTCTCCAACACTCTGGACACAAACACTAGGCGACTGCACTGGACCTCAGCAGGAATCAAGAGCTAAGAGCTCCAAGAGAGTGAGCTAGGTCCACCCAGGGCTTATATATGGGAGACTAGCAGGGAGCCCATAGGTCACTCTTGGGATCACCTGGTCACTGGTACCTCCTGGGTAACAATCACATGACATATGTTACGCCGAGTGCTCCGGGTCCCCGCTCCTCCCCGGAGCGCTCACAGCGTTCTCCTATTCGCAGCGCCCCGGTCAGACCTGCCGACCGGGTGCGCTGTGATAAAGTTCCCAGCCGGGATGCGATTCGTGATGCGGGACGCGCCCGCTCGCGATGCGCATCCCGACTCGCTTACGAGACCCGTTCCCCGTCTGTGCTGTCCCGGCGCGCGCGGCCCCGCTCCCTAGGGCGCGCGCGTGCCGGGTCTTTGCGATTTAAAGGGCCGGTGCGCCACTGATTGGCGCATGGGTTTTTATCAGTACCTTCACCTGTGCACTTCCCTATTTATACCTCACTTCCCCTGCACTCCCTTGCCGGATCTTGTTGCCATTGTGCCAGTGAAAGCGTTTCCTTGTGTGTTCCTAGCCTGTGTTCCAGA
Source organism: Hyla sarda (assembly GCF_029499605.1). NCBI lineage: Eukaryota > Metazoa > Chordata > Amphibia > Anura > Hylidae > Hyla > Hyla sarda. The sequence goes on along the minus strand of NC_079193.1, from coordinate 86,836,703 downwards.
CCTCCTGCCGTTGCCCCTGCCTACGATCCTTGCTGCCTGCCCTGACCTTCTGCTACGTCCGACCTTGCTCTTGTCTACTCCCTTGTACCGCGCTTATCTCAGCAATCAGAGAGGTTGAGCCGTTGCCGGTGGATACGACCTGGTTGCTACCGCCGCTGCAAGACCATCCCGCTTTGCCGCGGGCTCTGGTGAATACCAGTAGCAACTTAGAACCGGTCCACCGACACGGTCCACGCCAATCCCTCTCTGGCACAGAGGATCCACCTCCAGCCTGTCGAATCGTGACAACATAACTCTTAAAGATACAACACATTTTATAATACAATACACTACAGAACATATGAACAGGGGGAAAACAGGTGCAAGGGGCCCTGGGGACACTGAAGGAGGCTGTCAGACAGGGCAGCAAGGGTAACATCTCCTGTACTGAGCCACCACAATGCAAGGTTCCGTCCTCAAAGCAAAATGGCCTCAACCCTCGGAGACAGACTTGCAGGATAAGTGTAGTTCCCTGGACTTCCCCTTTAATTCATCCATACATATCATATAGCTGCTGATGGACAACTATCTGTCACAACATCCCTATAAACATTTTGCATTTTTCTAACTTTGAAACTCTCTGCTTGTAAGGAAAATGGATATTCCAAATAAATTATATATTGATTCACAAATACAATATGTCTACTTTATGTTGACATCATAAAGTTGACATGTTTTTACTTTTTTAAGACATTAGAGGGCTTCAAAATATAGCAGCAATTTTCAAAATTTTCATGAAAATTTCAAAATCTTAATTTTTCAGGGACCGGTTAAGTTTGAAGTGGATTTGGGGGGCCTTTCTGTGAGAAATACCCCATGAATGACCCATTATAGAAACTAAACCCCTTAAATTATTCAAACTGACATTCAGGAAGTTTGTTAACCCTTTAGGTGTTTCACAGGAATAGCAGCAAAGTGGAGGAGAAAAATCAAAATCTGCATTTTTTTCACTAACATGTTGTTGTGGCACAATTTTTTTTTCATTTTTAAAAATGGTATGTAACACTCACGTTTCTGAAGACAGGAACTCCGGTGTATGTGGATCCGCTGGACCTGTGTGGCAGATGATTCGGACCGTGTCAGGGAACGGAGTCTAAGGTGCCGCTGGTCTTCACCAGAGCCCGCCGCAAAGCAGGTTGGGCTTGCTGCTGCAGGCGACACCCAGGTCGTAACCCCCGGCAACGGCTCAACCACACAGGCGGCTGAGGAGATGCGAAGCACAGAAGGGATGAGACAACTCGTAGTCAGGATAGCTGTAGGTCAGGGCAGGCAGCTCAGAAGCGTAGTTGGGACGTAGCAGACGTTCAGTAGGCAGGCGGCAGAGAAGCAAGGTCAAGGTCACAAGAGCAGGAGATCTGGTACATGGCAGGGCAATACAACGGAACGCTTTCTCTAGGGCACAAGGCAACAAAGATCCGGCAGAGAACTGAGGAGGGTGGAGGAATTTATCAACAAGACACAGGTGGTTACACTAATGAGCGTACTGGCCCTTTAAATCTTAAAGCTCCAGCGCGCGCGCCCTAAGGGACGGGACATGTGCGCTGGAGCAGAGAGGTGGAAGCAGAGGCAGGGGAAACACCCGGAGAGTGACGGACTGGGGCTCGCATGCGTCGGCAGCAGAAGGTAAGGGGACCATGCGCTCACGGCCAGCGTGTGAGGCCGGAGCGCATAGCGTAACATGGTATAAGGAGAAAAAGCCCTCCAAAATTTGTAGCCCAATTTCTCTTGAGTATGGAAATACCTCATATGTTGACATAAAGTGCTCTGCGGGCTCACAACATGGCTCTAGAGAGAAAGAGCAACTGTGGGATTTTTTTATAACGAATTTTGCGGTCATGGTTTTTGGGGGCCATGTTGCATTTAGGAAGCCCCCATGGTGCCAGAACAGCAAAAAAAAAAAAAAACATGGTATACTATTTTGGAAACTAGACCCCGCAAGGAATGTGACAAGGGGTATATTGAGCCTTAAATTGAGCCTTAACACCTCACAGGTGTTTGACGACTTTGCGTTGAAGTTGGACGTGAAAATGGAAAATTTTATTTTTAACACTAAAATGATGGTGTTACCCCAAATTTTTCTTTTTCACAAGGCGTAATGGGAGAAAATGGACTCCAAAATTTTAAGCCCAATTTTTCCCGATTAAGAAAACGCCCCATATGTGGACGTTTTGTGCTCTGCTGGTGCACTACAGGTCTCAGAACAGAAGGAGCGCCATTCGACTTTTGGAGAGAGAATTGTCCTGAAATTGAAGTCAAGGGCCATATGCAATTAGAAACCCCCCATGGTGCCAGAACAGCAGAAACCCCCACATGTGGCACCATTTTTTAAACTACACCCCTCCAGGAACATAACAAGGGTTATAGTGAGTACTTACACTCACAGGTTTTTTGAACAGTGGGTCGTAAAAGTGAAACATTTGATTTTTAACACTAAAATTATGGTGTTACTCCAAATTTTTCATTTTCACATGGTGTAATAGGAGAAAATGGACCCCAAAATTTGAAGCCCAATTTCTCCCAATTAAGAAAACGCCCCATATGTGGACGTTAAGTGCTCTGCTGGCGCACTACAGGTCTCAGAACAGAAGGAGAGCCATTGGACTTTTGGAGAGAGAATTTTGCTGGAATTAAAGTCGGGGCCATGTGCATTTACAAAACTCCCATGGAGCCAGAACAGCAGAACCCACATGTGACACCATTTTGGAAACTATACCTCTCCAGGAACAAGGGTTATAGTGAGTAAAAGTGAAAATTTTGATTTTTCGCACTATATTGATAATGTTACCCCAAATATTTCATTTTCACATGGGGTAATAGGGCAAAAGGCCCAAAAAATTTGTAGTGCAATTTCGCCTTAGAAAGAAAATACCCCATATGTGGATGTAAAGGGCTCTGCCGGCACAATGCAATGCTCAGAATAGAAGGAGTGCCACTGGGCTTGTAACACTCAAGTTTCAGAAGACAGGAACACCAGATGATCCGCTGGACCTGTGTGGCAGATTACTTGGACCGTACCAGGGAGTATAAGGTGCCGCAGGTTTTCACCAGAGCCCGCCGCAAAACGGGATGGACTTGCTGCGGCAGGCGGCACCCAGGTCGCTACCCCTGGCATGGCTCAACCACACAGGTGACTGAGGAATTCAAGGCACAGGAGGAATAAGTGTGCTGCTGCCATTTTCTTTTTTTTTTTTTTTTACATGTTTTGTACTTGCCACAGCAGCGTGCACCCGTGTATTTGGTATAGGTGCTGGCTACATTTTAGTTTTTTTTGTCTTTGCTGTGCAAATTGGGGGGAGTGGCTCCCTCTGAAGCCGTGCATCCCCTCCCCTATTTCCCAGGAGGTGGTTTGGATTGATAATGGATCCAATATGTCACCCAGTCAGAGGCTATATGCCCAGCAGAGGTGAGTGTTATGAGTGTTAGGCTCAGAATTTGTGTTAGGGTCCCATCCGATATGAGGCCACCTCCACGTGGTGGATGGGGGGACACTAAAAACTGGAAGCTAAAAGCCTCCATTTTGTTGACCAAGTGTGCTGCTGCCATTTTCTTTTTTTACATGTTTTGTACTTGCCACAGCAGCGTGCACCCGTGTATTGGGTATAGGTGCTGGCTACTTTTTTGTTTTTTTTGTCTTTACAGGAGGAATAAGGCAGCTTGTAGTCAGGATAGCAGAAGGTCAGGGCAGGCGGCAAAGTAGCGTAGCATAGCAAGGAGCAAGGTCAGGTCATGGAGCAAAGGGTAAAATACACGGCAAGACAATCACAGGAATGCTCTCTCTCAGGCTCTAGGGCAACAAAGATCCAGCAGGGAAGTGTGGGAGGTGGAGGAATTTATCAATGAGCAACAGGTGTTTCTTCACTAATGGGCGCTTTGGCCTTTTAAATCTTAAAGCTCCAGCGTGGGCGCGCCCTAGGGGACGGGGACACACGTGCCTGAGCAGAGAGGCAGAGGTGGGGGCAGGAGAAGCACCAGGTGAGTGATGGGCTGGGATTTGCATGTGGGCACGTCCCGCGATGCGAATCCCAGCCCCGCCGGCAGCAGCAGGTAACGGGACCATGCGCTCCTGCCCAGCATGTGCGGTCGGAGCGCATAACGTAACAGGGCTTTTGGAGTGAAAAGTTTGTTGGAATTGAAGTTGGGAGCCATGTGCGTTTACAAAGCCCCTATTGAGCAAGAACAGCAACTACCCCACACATGTGACACCATGTTAGAAACGACACCCCTCAAGGAACGTAACAAGGGTTATAGTGAGTACTAACACCTCACATGTTTTTTGAACAGTGGGCAATAAAAGTTAAAGAATTGATTTTTAACACTGAATGGCTGGTATTGACCAATTTTTTTTTTGTTTCACAAGTAGTAGTAGTAGTTCCACAAAATTTGTAGCCCAATTTCTCCAGAATAAGGAAATACCCCATATAAGGTGGTAAATCACTATGCGGGTGCAAAACAGGGCTTAGAAGTGAGACAGCACCTCTGAGATTTGAGGCCTAAAGTGGTGCTTCGAACTGCAATGGTTGAAGTTCTGACATAAAATCGAGAAGAAAAAAAAAACCTGCAAGTGACCACAATTTTGAAACTACACCCCTCAAGAAAGGTAACGAGGGGTACAGTGAGTACTTACACCTTGTAACACTCACATTTCTGAATACAGGAACCCCAGTGGATGTGGATCCGCTGGACCTGTGTGGCAGATGACTCGGACCGTACTAGGGAGCAGAGTCTAAGGTGCTGCTGTTTTTCACCAGAGCCTGCCGCAAAGCGGGATGGACTTGCTGTTGCAGACGACATCAGGTCGCTACCCCTGGCACGGCTCGACCACACAGGCGGCTGAGGAGATGCGAGGCACAGGAGGGATAAGCCAGCTAGTAGTCTGGATAGCAGAAGGTCAGGGCAGGTGGCACAGTAGCGTAGTCTAGACGTAGCAGGAGGTCAGTAGGCAGGCGGCAGAGGAGTAAGGTCGAGTCACAAAGCAAGAGATCAGATATACGGCAAGGCAATAACAGGAATGCTTTCTCTCAGGCTCAAGACAACAAAGACCCGGCAGGAAACTGAGGAGGGTGGAGGAATTTATAAATGAGCCACAGGTGGATTACACTAATGAGCGTACTGGCCCTTTAAATCTTAAAGCTCCAGCACGTGCGCGTGCCCTAGGGGACGGGGACATGCGCGCCGGAGCAGAGAAGCAGAGGCGGAGGCAGGAGAAACACCCGGAGAGTGACGGACTGGGGCTACAGCAGATAAGGGGACCATGCGCTCAAGGCCAGTGTGTGCGGCCGGAGCGCGTAATGTAACAGTACCCCCCTTTTGGTCTTCCCCTCCTTTTTCGAGTGAGAAAACTCCTGAGAAAGTCACGGTCCAGGATATTCTCCTCAGGCTCCCAAGATCTCTCCTCAGGACCGTAACCCTCCCAAAAAAAATTGTTTACCTCTCACAGTTTTTGTAGCAATAATCTGTTTAACTTTGTAGATGTCAGAAGAGTCGGAGACAGGTGTGGGGACAAGATTCTTCTGAGAGAATCAGTTTATGACATGAGGCTTGAGGCAAGAGACGTGGAGGGAATTGGGAATATGTAACGTAGCAGGTAGACGGAGTTTGTAGGAGACAGGATTGATCTTTTGTAGAATCTGGAAGGGATCAAGGTAGAGAAGGACGGTGGAGGTCTTCTACTTTTATCCACTTGCGCCTTCATGCGTGAAGAAGCATGGGATAATGACTGTCAGATCTGTTGCCACATGGTGGAGACTGGGAGAGGAAGAGGAGAATGGAGATGGAGTCCGTAGACAACAAAAAAGGGGGACGACCTCGTGGACTCGAAATCCTTATGATTATAAGAGAATTCAGTCCAGGGAAGAAGGTGAACCCAATCATCTTGGCCAGCTGAAACGAAATGCCGGAGATAAGTCTCAAGGATTAGATTAACCCTCTTCACCTGACCGTTGGACTGAGGGTGGTAGGCTGAGGAGAAGTCCAGATTGATGTCCAGACGGTTACAAAGGGCTCGCCAGAACTAAGAGACAAACTGCACTCGATCCGAAACGATATGCTGAGGAAGACCATGTAAACGAAAGATATGCAACGAGAAGTACTTCGCCAGCTGCGGGGCAGAAGGAAGACCTGGTAGAGGAATGAAATGAGCCGATCTACAATGACCCAGATGACAGTGTTATTATGAGATGGTGGCAAATCGGTTATGAAATCCATGGCGATATGGGACCAGGGAGTCTCTGGAATGGGTAAAGTCTGTAAGAGTCCTGCAGGTCTCTGTCGAGGAGTTTTGTCACGGCACATGTTTCACAGGACCGAACAAAATCAGAAACATCACGTTCAAGATTGGGCCACCAGTAGTGCCGGGAAATAAGAAGTAGAGTCTAGCGTATTCCAGGATGTCCTGCTGTCAAGGAAGAATGACCCCATATCAGGACCTTGTGTCTAAATCTGGCGGGCACAAAAGGATTTTCCCGGAGGAACTTGCTGAATCTCGGCAGGAGTGGCAGGAATCAGGAGGAATAATATGCCTAGGCGTGGAGTCCAAACCAATGACGTCAGAGGACCTGGAGAGAGCATCAGCCCTGATGTTCTTGTCTGCTGGATGGAAGTGAATGAAGAAATTGAACCTAGAAAAGAACAGTGACCATCTTGCCTGGTGGGGGTTCAAACGCTGAAGATATAGAAGATTCTTATGGTCGGAGTAGATGCTGACCGGATGAGAAGAACCTTCCAATAAATGTCACCATTTCTCCAAAGCTAGCTTGATAGCAATGAGTTCACGATCTCCAATGGAGTAATTCATCTCAGCAGGAGAGAATGTCTTGGAGAAGAACCCACAAGTTACACTATTGCCCTTGGCGTTTTTCTGAGTGAGAACAGCACCCGCTCCAATAGATGAGGCAACAGACTCCAAAGCAAAGGGCCTCTCCGGATCAGGTCTTGTAAGCACGGGAGCAGAGGCAAATGCAGACTTTTAACGGGAGAAGGCCTCTTCAGCTTCTTGAGGCCAAGATTTAGGATTAGATGCCTTCCTAGTGAGAGCCACAATAGGAGCAACCAAGGATGAAAAATGTGGAATAAACTGACGATAATAGTTAGCAAATCTCAGAAAGCATTGAATAGCATGTAGGCCCAAAGGACGAGGCCAATCCAATACTGCAGAAAACTTATCTGGATCCATCTGCAGGCCCTGATGAGAGACAATGTAGCCAAAAAAAACGTAGATTTCTCGACTAGGCATTTCTCCAGTTTGGCGTAGAGATGATTCTTCTGTAGTCACTGAAGAACCATACGAACATGAGTACGATGCTCCTCTAGGTTGGAAGAGAAGATCAGGATGTCATCTAGGTATACGACAACACAGGTGTAGAGAAGATCATGGAAGATATCATTGACATACTCTTGAAAAACGGCTGGAGCATTGCAGAGACCAAAAGGCATTACAAGATACTCAAAATGTCCGTCACGAGTATTAAAGGTCGTTTTCTATTTATCTCCCTTGTGGATACGAATGAGGTTATACGCACCACGTAAGTCCAACTTGGAGAAGACCTTGGCACCACGTAGACGGTCAAAAAGTTCTGAGATAAGAGGTAGAGGGTAACGGTTCTTGACCGTGATTTTGTTAAGTCCCCTGTAGTCAATGGATGGACGGAGCGAGCCATCCTTCTTCCCTACAAAGAAGAAACCTACTCCAGCAGGAGAAGAGGACATACGGATAAATCCCTTTTGGAGATTCTCCTGGATATACTCAGCCATGGCTTTAGTCTCAGGAACTGATAAAGGGGAAAATCCTTCCACGAGGAGGAGTGTAGGCAGAGACTCAGCCTGTTTCTTGCAGAAAAAGTCAGAGAAATCTTGGTAAGGTGGCGGCAGGCCAGGTAAAGGAGGAAGACGAGAAACAACTTTACGCAGAACAGGTTGGAGGCAAAAATTTTGACAGGATTGTCCCCAGCAAATTATTTCTCCAGTTCTCCAATCCAGTTGGGTGGAATGGCGTTGCAGCCAGGGAAGACCAAGAAGAATCTCAGAAGTACAGTGTGACAGAATATAGAATTCAATCTTTTCTTTATGCGATACTCCCACTTGCATGACGAAAGATTCAGTACAGAAGTGAACCCTACAGTCCAGATTTTGTCCATTAACAGAGGAGATGAAGAAGGGCTTGGCAAGCCGAGTAAGAGGAAGATGATACTTGTGGACTAAAGCCGCATCAATAAAGTCACCTGCTGATCCAGAATCCAAAATTGCTGTAGCGCTGAAGGAAGACTTGTAGAGGAATAGTTAAGCGTGGAGAGGTAGTATTCACACCCAGGGATGCCTCTCCCACGTACCCTAGGTGCGGGCAACTGTACAGTACTTGAGAAAGTGCTCCGGGCTAGCACAATACAAACGCAAATTCTCATTGCGTCGTCGTGATCTCTCCTGAGACAAGACCGATCTCCTTGTATAACCTCTTCGGCAAGAGGCGCAGGAAACTGAAGATGTGAACGTTGAAACAGGGGTGTCAGGCGGGCAGGTTCCCTCTCTAAACGCAATTCCTCCTGTCTCTCAGCAAAACACACATCAATGTGTGTGGCCAAGTGGATAAGTTCTGTCCAAGAAGATGGAGGATTACGTGCTGCAAGGGCATCTTTAATCCTGCTTGACAGTCCTTTTTTGAATGTGGCACACAAGGCCTCATTCCAGACAAGTTCAGAGGCAAGAGTGCAGAATTCACCAACGGTAGAATTCCCTTGACAGAGGTTCAGCAACGCAGTCTCAGCTGTAGAGGCACGTACGGGTTCCTCAAAGACACTGCGAAATTCTTCCAAGAAAGCCGACAAATTGGAGGATACTGGATAACCACGGTCCCAAAGGGGTGTAGCCCAAGCCAGGGCTTTTCCGGACTGTAGACTAATGACAAAGGCCACCTTACTATGTTCCGTCAGAAACAGTTCAGACATGAGCTTCAAGTGCATGGAGCACTGTGTAACAAAGCCTCTGCACGACTTGGAATCCCCATCATACTTGGAAGGCAAAGGCAGGCGCAGCTGGGAGCCAGAAGACACTGCAAGAGCTGGAGGTGGGAGTGGGCCAGAATGTGGTACCTGCTGCTGTTGCAAGGCCAAAAGCTGCTGCATCATGGCTGAAAGTTGAGAAAATTGCTGCACCTGTTGGGCCAACTGCTGCAACTGACGTACCACAACGGAGGGAAGATCCACGACTTCTGGCAGGGGTACCTCAGCGGGATCCATGGCCGGATCTTACTGTAACACTCACGTTTCTGAAGACAGGAACCCCCGGTGGATGTAGATCCGCTGTACCTGTGTGGCAGATGACTCGGACCGTACCAGAGAGTGGAGTCTGAGGTGCCGCTGTTTTTCACCAGAGCCCGCCGCAAAGCGGGATGGACTTGCTGCTGCAGGCGACACCCAGGTCGCTACCCCTGGCACAGCTCGACCACACAGATGGCTGAGGAGATGCGAGGCACAGGAGGGATAAGGCAGCTCGTAGTCTGGATAGCAGAAGGTCAGGGCAGGTGGCACAGTAGCGTAGTCTAGACGTAGTAGGAGATCAGTAGGCATGCGGCAGAAGAGCAATGTCGAGTCACAAAGCAAGAGATCAGATACACGGCAAGGCAATAACAGGAATGCTTTCTTTCAGGCTGAAGGCAACAAAGATCCGGCAGGAAACTGAGGAGGGTGGAGGAATTTATAAATGAGCCACAGGTGGATTACACTAATGAGCGTACTGGCCCTTTAAACCTTAACGCTCCAGCACGCACACGCGCGCCCTAGGGGACGGGGACACGTGAGCCGGAGCAGAGAAGCAGAGGCAGGAGAAACACCCGGAGAGTGACAGACTGGGGCTACAGCAGGTATGGGGACCATGCGCTCACGGCCAGCGTGTGCGGCCAGAGCGCATAACATAACACCCCTCAAAAGTTTTTTGAAAAGTGGGCCATAAATGTAAAATTTTTTTTTTTTACACTAAAATGCTGGGGTTACCCAATTTTTTACATTTTCACAAGGGTTAATGGGAGAAATTGGGTTACAAATTGTGGAGGGCTTTTTCTCCTGACTATGGAAACACATCCACATATGGGGTAACGCGTTGGGCCGGCGCACAACAAGAAACATGTCACAGAGGTCTGTTTGCATTTGTGGCCTATGGCATATCAGTATCTGTCAGTTACATACATTCAGAGGAAAATACAAAAATGAAACACCCGCATGTGACACCATTACAGAAAGTACCCCCCCGAGGAATGGATACAGAGGTAAAGAGGACATTTTGAACGCACGTGTTTCCTAAATTTATTTTTCATGAATGGATGAAGGGTAGCTTTTGAAAATTGCAATTTTCAACCCATGCTCTGCTTCATCTTTCTGGGAACAACTAACATGTGAATTGTCACCTGGAAATACGACAGAGCTTATGAGTGAGAACTCTTTGCATTTGAGGCCGATGTTTCTTACGGACCTAATAGTTACATACATTCAGAGGAAAATACATGAAAGGAACACCCACATGTGAGCCAATTACAAACAGTACACCCCCTAGGGAAGGTGTATAGGGGTGAAGTGGAGCTTTGGAACAGACGGGTGTTCCCTAAATTTATTTTCCAGGAATGGATGAAGTGTACTATGGGGGGGGGGGGGGGGGAATGAAAATTGCAATTTTAAATACTGATATGCCAACTATTTTCCCAGAATGATGACCCAGAGTATAGCCGAAAGTAAAATAATGCCCGCCCCAAACCCTATGCCCTGAATCATCATTCTGGGAATGTGATGTCTGTGGCCGTCCCTATTCTGTTACTGCATGGCGGGACCAGATGATGAGGAAATAAGGAAGGTGGGGTCTTCCTCGTCCTCTGTGGCACTTTCAGTGTCGAAGGCAAGTATGCCCTGCGGGCCATTTCCCTACTCTAATGGGGAGGGGGGGGGGTGTATGTGTGTGGGGAAAACTTTATTGTGTATGTGCTGTGTGTGGTGTGGCGCGAGACTACCTCCCTAACCCGCCCTAAGATAACTAACTAAACCGGCCCTAACAGAAAAAATATAAACTAAAAAGGGGGGAAAAAAACGTTACAAAAAAAAAATGGAATTCTAGCGCAAAAAAAGCCCTGTGCCAAAAAAAAGCGTTTACCTAATCAGTGGTGTGCGCACTGATTCGCGCTTGGTGGCGGCAGGGGGGCGCAGAAGTCAGTGGGGGGTCTGGCCACTCATCCCAGAACAGTGGCTGGTGGCATGTACACAGACCCCCACACAAAATGCCAAAAAAATCAAATAATAAAACGTTTAACCCCGAAAAAATGCACCCGCCTGAACCCCCCCAAAAAAACGCTGATCAGTGACAAATCACTGACAGCGGTGGGGAAGGCCGCACACAGAGGTACGGTCCCTCCACATAGCACAGGCCTGCTATTTGCGGCACGGACTGCCTATAGGTGCAAAAAATTAAAATAAAAAAGCTGCTATAACCCGAAAAAGCGCCTGCACCAAAATCAGCCACCCCTGTGCAAATCACCAATTTAGACCTCAAATGTACATGGCACGCTCTCACTCCTGAGCCCTGTTGTGCGCCCGCAGAGCACTTTACACCAACATATGGGGTAGTTCTGTACTCAGGAGAAATTGTGTTACAAATTTTGGGGGTCTTTTTTTTTTTACTTTTACCGCTTGTGAAAATTAAAAGTATGGGGCAGCACCAGTAAAAATTATTATTTTTTTTTTTACACTAACATGCTGGTGTAGACCCCAACTTTACCTTTTCATAAGGGGTAAAAAGATAAAAAGCCCCCCCAATATTTGTAACGCAATTTCTCCCAAGTACGGAGATACCCCATATGTGGCCCTAAAATGTTTCCTTGAAATACGACAGGGCTGTGAAGTTAGAGAGCGACATGCGCATTTGAGGCCTAAATTGGGGATTTGAATCCACCACAAAAATACCCTACAGCAGTGTTTCCCAAACAGGGTGTCTCAGCTGTTGCAAAACTCCCAGAATGCCTGGACAGTCAGTTGCTGTCCGGCAATACTGGGAATTGTTGTTTTTCAACAGCTGCAGGCTCCGTTTTGGAAACAGTGCCGTACAAGATGTTTTTTTTTTTCCATTGGGGGGGGGGGGGGTGGGGGGGTCAGTACTGTGTAGGGGTATATGTATATGTAGTGTTTTACTTTTTATTTGGTGTAGGTGTAGTGTAGTGTTTTTAGGATACATTCAAACTGGCGGGTTTACAATGAGTTTCTCGCTGGGAGTTTGAGCTGCGGAGGAAAGTTTGCCACATCTCAAACTTGCAGCAGAAAACTTGCTGTAAACCCGCCCGTGTGAATGTACCCTGTACATTCACATGGAAGGGGGCAAGCCTCCAGCTGTTGCAAAACTACAACTCCCAGCATGTACTAACAGACCATACATGCTGGGAGTTGTAGTTATGCAACAGCTGGAGGAACATTGGTTGCGAAACACTGAGAGTTTGTTACTTAACTCCATGTTTCCCAACCAGTGTGCCTCCAGCTGTTGCAAAACTAGCACATACAGTCTCTCAGTGCATGCTGGGAGTTGTAGTTTTGCAACAGCTGGAGGCACACTGGTTGCAAAACACTGAGTTAGGTAACAAACTCGGTTTCACAACCAATGTGTCTCCAGCTGTTGCAAAACTGCAACAATCAGCATGCATTGACAGTCAAAGGGCATGCTGAGAGTTGTAGTTTTGCAACAGCTGGAGGCACACTGCTACAACTCCCATAATGCCCTTTGGTAGTCTGTGCATGTTGGGAGTTGTAGTTATGCAACAGCTGGATGCACACTTTTTTTAATAGAAAAAATGTGCCTCCAGCTGTTGCATAACTACAATGCCCAGCATGCAAAGACTACCAAAGAGGATGCTGGGAGTTGTAGTTGGAACTCCAGCTGTTGCTAAACTACAACTCCCAGCATGCCCTTTGGCTGTGCATGCTGAGAGTTGTTGCTAAGCAACAGCATGAGGTGAACAGGCCTCACCTCCTGCTGTATCTTGCAGCCGGGACCACTGCCGTTGGTTCCACCGATCCTGCTGCTCCTGTCGCCGCCACCGCACCAGAGGGGACCCCTGCCGGCCCCGATAACCGCTATGATCGCCGTCCCAATCACCGCCGAGCAGGGTCGTGATTGGTCGGTCGTTCCAACCAATCAATCACGTGATCGTGAGGCGGCACCAGTGCCACCTCACTCCTTCTGGGTAAGGGTGAATAGGGCTGTCTCGGACAGCCTCATTCACCCTTTTCTTCCGGGTCACCAGAGACCCGATTGACCCGGAATAGTCGCAAATCGCCGGTCTGAATTGATTCAGGACCCCCCCCCCCAGGGGTTTGCACGGGGTGCCTGCTGATAGATATCAGCAGTCACCCCGGTCCGGTCTCCGCCCGGCGGGGACCGGAATTCGCACTTGTACGCCCTGCGTCCTTAAGGGCTCAGGATGAAGGGCGTATGCATACGCCCTGCGTCCTGAAGAGGTTAAAGTCCCATACAAGTCTATGGGAAATATATGTTACTGCATAATTTTCAAACAGCTGGAGATATTTTGATAATTCTTGGTCACATGTTACTTATATGTCAAATAAAAATATATAATAGTTAAATTAACCCCTAACCTGCCCCCATATGTGAAGGATGGGGTTTTTGTTTCAAGTCCCATGTAAGTATATAGGACTTCTGGTACCTTACTCCGCAAGCTCCGCTCTGCATCTCCTGGTGAATGCGTCAGTCCGGCTGGAAAGCCACACCCCATCACACAAAGACATGCCCACCTTTTAAGCCCCACCCCTTTTATTTTCAGCTTACAATATCTTTACCACAACGCAGCCCCACCTGAGGATGGGAAATTAGGATTAGAAATGAGGATTAGCTAGGGGATGGGATATGAGGACGGGATATGATGTCGGGATATGAGGACAGGATATGGGGTCGGAATATGAGGTCGGGAAATGAGGACGGGAAATGAGGACGGGATATGAGGTCGGGAAATGAGGTCGGGAAATGAGGACGGGATATGGGGTCGGGATATGAGGTCGAGATATGGGGACAGGATATGGGGACAGGATATGGGGACTGGATATGAGGATCGGGATATGGGGACGCGATATGAGGTCAGGATATGAGGATGGGATATGATAACAAAATATGAGGGCAGGATATGAGGCTGGAATATGAGGAGGGGATTTGGGGTCGGGATATAAGGAGGGGATATGGGGTCAGGATTTAGGGACGGGATATGAGGACAAATGCCTCCTTTGTTGCTTTTCCTCCCCCACAAGGATAAGGTAGGAAAAACCGGGCAGCATCGGGTACACAGCTAGTATATGTGTGTATATATATATATATATATATATATATATGCTCAGCATCTTCTGCTGTATATATGCTGCCCACAGATTGATCTACGTTTTTAGTGTGACTGAACAGACATTGGAAAGGGGTTCACAATCCTTCCAGATCCTAAACAGTCAGACCCTGCAGCAACAGAATACTCTAGAACTCCCAGCTGCTGTAATACTACTACTCCCATCATGTCCTGAGAGTCCCAGGGTGCAGAGCGCTTCTCTATCATTCGCTTTGTGTAACGCAGGCCCCGCCCCCTACTCCTCAGCCAATCCCGCACAGCGCTTCGCGGGGCAGAGCCCCAGCCACACTAAAGTCACAGGAGCGAGGTGGGCGTGCCGTTCCCGCCGTCCCTTAATTGGACGTATATGTTGAATTTCGCCGGGGATTGGCTACAGTAGCTGTCAGTCATACGGTCCGCTGACGTCACCGCGGGCGTCTTATCCAGGATCCTAGAAGTGGAGGTCAGCTGGGAGGAAGAAGCATGGCAGCTCTGTTATGGAGGTCTGGCAGTGTCCTGCACAGCTCTGTCAGCAGGCATGCGCGCTTTGCAGTGGGTAAGCCTCAGCCCGGGCAGGACTCTGTGTGCAACCCCTTGAATTAGGCAGCACGGCACCATAAACAATGGGCATGTGAGAGCCCCTGTGCCAGTATTGTGTGTACCCTCCTGCCCTGCACAGGTTACCCCCTGTCTGTACTAGGTACCAGGGTGAGGGGCACTGGCTATACTGACTCTCCCTGCAACTTCATTATTACTTCTCCTGACCTGATCATCCAGTCACTTCATTCATTAACCCTTGTTGTTCTGATGTGTCTATTGTTGTATTTACTTATTAGTGTTTTTTTTTTTCAACCAGGGTGCCTACAGTTGTTGCAAAACTACAATTCCCAGCATGCCCGGACAGCCAAAGGCTGTCCGGGCATGCAGGGAGTTGTAGTTTCGCAACAGCTGTAGGCACCCTGCTTGGGAAACACTGACTTTTATCCTGCAGATCTACACCGCCCCCCATACCCATGATGAACCAGCTCTGGTACTACTCCTTCACCTGACACTTTTATTTTCCCATAAAAATGCAATCCTGTTGCCCATGTCATATACCCAAGGTCAGAGCGCCAACATTATAACACTGGTAAAGCATACCTGTCAATCAAAAACAAACAGACCAATGACAACGAGCAGAAAGAGAAGGGTTTGCCGTATACTCCCCTCCCAACTCCGTGTCTAGGTGACCAGGACGGTCACATTATAAGTCCCTCCAGGTCACATGATACTGAAGCAATTCTCCCAGCTTGTGATTGGTCAGGGGCTATACACTCAGACCCTGACTGATCATAATTTTTGTCTGTACCACATAGCAAAAGTTTGTTTTGTGACCATTCCCATCTATGGTCTATTCACACGTACAGTATTCTGTGCAGATTTTCTGCTGCAGATGTCAATGTAAACTGAACACAGCTTGAAATCCTGCGCATCAAATCTGCGCAGAATACTGTACGTGTGAATAGACCCTTAAAGTGTAACTCTACAGTTCAACTGTTTGGTTGCCAACCCGCAGAAGCCGGGCAAGTTCAGTGCACATGTTCACGCAATGTTATTTGTGCGGAATGTCTATATGGAAACATGCAGACATTCCGCACAATTGAAGGATCCGGCGGCTAATAGGACCTCTTGGAAACGTGCCGTTTCATAGACCGCAATGGATTTCCGAGCTAAATCCGTAAAAAGAATTGACATGTCTAGTCTTTTTGCGGACGCCGGAATACGGATTTCTGTGGCAAATTCCACCTTGTGAACAGTGCAGCAGAATCCTTTTAACCCCTTAAGGACCAGGCCCATTTTGACCTTAAAGGGGTACTCCGCCCCTAGACATCTTATCCCCTATCCAAAGGATAGGGGGATAAGATGTCAGATCGCCGGGGTCCCGCTGCTGGGGACCCCCGGGATCGCCGCTGCGGCACCGCGCTGTCATTACTGCACAAAGCGAGTTCATTCTGTGCATAAAGATGGGCGATACAGAGGATGGAGCAGCGTGACATCATGGCACGCCCCCTTAATGCAAGTCTATGGCAGGGGGCGTGACGACCGCCACACCCCCTCCCATAGACTTGTATTAATGGGGCGGGCCGTGACATCACGAAGGGCGGGGCCGTGACATAACGATGCTCTGGCTCCTGTATCGCCCGCCATTACGCGCAGAGCGAACTCGCGGTTCCGCAGCAGTGATCCCGGGGGTCCCCAGCAGCGGGACCCCGGCGATCTGACATCTTATCCCCTATCCTTTGGATAGGGGATAAGATGTCTAGGGACGGAGTACCCCTTTTAGGACCAGGCCAATTTTATTTTTGCATTTTCATTTTTTCCTCCTCATCTTCTAAAAATTGTAACTCTTTTATATTTTCAATGCAAGTTGTGGAGTCCTCTTCACCCTGAACATCCAAATGGCTCACCTGTGCCACGGACCAGCCTTTCCGCCCTCGGCCCACAATCCAATTGAGAAAAGAAGAAGGTCCGGCACTTCAAGTGAAGGATTAAAACCAGATTTCTTTTATTCAAAAATCTTGACACAGTTCACATACAGAACATCTGACGCGTTTCGCCCACATTGGGGCTTAATCGTAGACTACCAAACATTTAACATACCGTGTTAAAATACTAAATCAACGGGTCACATGACCTCTTACATCATTAAAACACTAAGACTTATGGAAGACCCGGTGTGGGTGAGATCCTCTTTCTATACGTTTGGTACCTATTCAGATTAGCCTAAGTACAGTTTGCGGTTTTTTTCGCTTTAATGCGTTTTATACAAAAACTGGTTTATGTTACTGCATATACAAGCAGTACAATATCAGTACACTGTAACTATTTACATTTTAACCTTCAGAACATTCCAAAATTCATGATTAACATATTTATGCAATAGATAGACACTACAGGCGCTAAACATCATAAGCACCATACAGTACCCGTAATGATGTAAGAGGTCATGTGACCCGTTGATTTAGTATTTTAACACGGTCTGTTAAATGTTTGTTAGTCTACGATTAAGCCCCAACGTGGGCGAAACGCGTCAGTGGTTGTTCTGTATGTGAACTGTCAAGATTTTTGAATAAAGGAAAGCTGGTTTTAATCCTTCACCTGAAGTGCCCGACCTTCTTCTTTTCTCTCTTATATTTTCATCCACATACAAGTATGAGGGCTTGTTTTTTTTGCGCGACCAATTGTCCTGCGTAATGACATCACTAATTTTACCATAAAATTTATGGCACAA
Source organism: Hyla sarda (assembly GCF_029499605.1). NCBI lineage: Eukaryota > Metazoa > Chordata > Amphibia > Anura > Hylidae > Hyla > Hyla sarda. The sequence continues at coordinate 86,819,055 of NC_079193.1, read as the reverse complement.
CCAAAAAAATACTATTTGGGTAAATGAAAAAGAAAACCGCAATTTAGCAAATTTTAGAAGGTTTCGTTTTCACGCTGTATAATTTACGGTAAAAATGACGTGTTCTTTATTGTGTACATCAATACGATTAAAATGATACCCATGATTACATACTTTCCTATTATTGTTGCACTTAAAAAAAATCGCAAGCTTTTTAACCAAATTAGTATGTTTAAAATCCCTCTATTTTGTCAACCTTTAACTTTTTCATTTTTCTGTATAAGCGGCGGTGTGATACCACATTTGTGTATATAAAACTTTTATACATTTTTTTTTTTACATTCACGCCGTTCACCCTTTGAATATTTACGCACGTGGCAATACCAAATGTGTATTCATTTTTATTTTTTATACTTAGGGGACTATTTATAGCAATCATTCAATTGCTACTACTGTTCAGTGCTATGCATAGGACATAGCACTGATCAGTGTTATAGGTCATCTTCTCCTCTGGTCTGCTCGATCTCAGACCAGAGCAGAAGACCTGTGGAAGGCGGCGGAGGCAGGAGAGGGGACCTCCGTGTGTCGTTCTGGATGATCGGATTGCCGCGGCAGCGCTGCGGGAGATCCGATAATCCATATTTCCGACCGCACTGCCGCAATCTGTATTGATCTCGGCATCTGAGGGGTTAATGGCAGACAATCGGCAGCTGGGACCAGCCGCGCATGATCCGAGCTCTGATGCTCGCGATCATGTACAGGACGTAAATATATGTCCTGGTGCGCTAAGTACCGCAGCACCAGGACGTAAAGTTACGTCCTTGGTCGTTAAAGGGTTAAATTCAAAGGGACTCTGCTGCAACGGAATATCCGTGCGGAATATTCCTGCTGAATTCTGCACGAACATTCCCTTGTGTGAACATACCCTAAAAGTGTTATCCAGGAATAGAAAGCTGCACTACCCCTGTCCTCATGTGGTGTGTGGTATAACAATTTGGCTCCGTTCGCGTTAATGGAAATGAGGACAGGGGTGGTGCTATTTATTTATTAAATTTTTTTTTTTTTTAAAGAAATCCCCTCTTTTTCTAATCGTGCATAATCCCTTTAATTAGAAATGGGCATATTCACAGAACTCACTGGGCATTGTAGGGTTAACTCAGCAACTATGTTGCCAAGTATGGAATGCGTTTCTCCACACCTTAAAGGATCCGGCAGGAGTTGAACTTTGGAGTTGTGCTTTAAAGGAATGCTATTCCAGTGCCCACCATAGTGATCTGTAACATTACCCCTACATCACATCGGACTGTGTATTCTCATGTTTGTAGCCCCATATAAGAATCAACATGCTCTGAGGTCATACCCAGAATAGCATCTGTAAGACTCAATTCACACTAGTTTCATGGCTTCTCTTTATAATGTGTCCTGTATGGCCTAAGGGCTCTTTTAAATGTTGTACCCAATGCCTGATACAAGCACCAGTTTAGCCAATTGGAGGTTAAAGGGGTACTCCGATGAAAATTGTATTTTTTTTTAAATCAACTGGTGCCAGAAAGTTAAACAGATTTGTAAATTACTTCTATTTTAAAATCTTAATCCTTCCAGTACTTATCATCTGCTGTATACTACAGAGGAAGTTATTTTCTATTAGAATTTATTTTCTGTCTGACCACACTGCTCTCTGCTGACACCTCCCTCCATGTCAGGAACTGTCCAGAGCAGGAGAGATTTGCTACGGGGAATTGTTTTTGCTCTGGACAGTTCCTGACATGGAGGGAGGTGTCAGCAGAGAGCACTGTGTTCAGACAGAAATTCAAAAAGAAAAGACCTTCCCCTGTAGTATACAGCAGCTGATAAGTACTGGAAGGATTAAAGGGGTTATCCACCATAAGGTGATTTTAGTACGTACCTGGCAGACAGTAATGGACATGCTTAGGAAGGATCTGCGCTTGTCTTGGGGCTAAATGGCTATGTTGTGAGATTACCATAACACTGTGGCTAGCTTTTTGTGAACTGATCAGCCACATCAGCCACCCCACCAATTGAAACATAAATTAGCTGCATCCATTCAAATCAGTGTGGTTTTCAATCAGGGTGCCTACAGCTGTTGCAGATTGATCTCTCTCCCACTAAGCGATCCCTCCACCCATTGAAACATAAATGAGCTGCCTACATACAAAAGACCTGTGGTTTTCAATCAGGGTGCCTACAGCTGTTGCATTAGTTGCAGATTGATATCTCTCCCACCAAGCGATCCCTCCACCCATTGAAGCAGACAGGCTCCCTGTCATCAGCTGACTAGTGAGTCAGGTCTCGGCCGCATTGCAACCTGGGAAAATCTGAGACAACAGTCATTTTGTACGCTGTGAAAAATAAATATTGGGGTGAAAATCACAGAAGAATTGTGAGAAAACTGTCACACACAGGTACAGACACTATATTATGAACTACACTAACTTTACAGCCCCTGTAGCATAGTCAAATAAAAATAAATCCTGGAATACCCCTTTAAGATTATGTAATAGAAGTAATTTACAAATCTGTATAACTTTCTGGCACCAGTTGATTAAAAAAAAAAAAATGTTTTTTCACCGGAGTACCCCTTTTTTAAGAAGCTTTTTACATGACTGAAGGATCGCTGGATCATCCATGCGGCTCTACACTTGCATCATTGCTGGCTGCATGTCGCCTGTTTATACAGATGTGCGGCTGACCAGTAGTAATTTTTAGCGCAGCACAATCTCAGCGGTCTGAAGATGGTGCTGCAGCTTCCTTAGCTCAGAGACCATGGGGCAGTGTTTCCCAACCAGGGTGCCTCCAGCTGTTGCAAAACTACAACTCCCAGCATGCCCGGACAGATGTTGGCTCTCCGGGCATGCTTGGAGTTGTAGTTTTGCAACAGCTGGAAGCACCCTGGTTGGGAAACACTGCCATAGGGGATCCGGTTCTGTGGGTAAAATCCTATAAAACTGTTTGAAGCAAAGGCTGCGCCATGATCCGGCAGAACTTTTTATTATAGAACAACGCATTACAGGGCCAGATTGGTTGCTTCATCAGGTCCTCGTGAGGATCTGTAAGGGACCAACTGACCCCGAAACACATTGTCCTATCATAAACTTCTCCCTTCCATAAGACATCATGGTGCAGCCCTTGCTTCAAACAGCCGTGGGGGATTCTATCCACAGAACCTGTTCTCTGTAGGTCACTTGTCAGCTTTGCTGTGTATGATGTTACATGTTTAGGCAAGGTTCATATCCTTTTAGAGGCCTGCATATAGCATATACACCAATCATGTACAGAGAGCTCTGTGTACCCAATGGCGGCCAGAAGAATGCATCTTTGGCTTCCTGTTGCTGATATAGGTTGTACAAGCACATCCACCATGGCAGGCAGGGAGGCCTTCACAAGGTGTCTGGCTGCTATGGTATACATAAGGTGATTTTAGTATGTACCTGGCAGACCGTAATGGACATGCTTAGGAGGGATCTGGCTAGCACACTGGCTAGCTTTGTGTGAACTGGTATTTCCTGTTTGACTTTTCTTTTTTTTTTTTTTTTTTTACTACAAATTCCACAATTCCATCTTCCTCCCTCCCACACATCAGCCACCCCACCCATTGAAACATAAATGAGCTGCATCCATTCAAAAGACTTGTGGTTTTCAACCAGGGTGCCTACAGCTGTTGCATTAGTTGCAGATTGATCTCTCTCCCAACAAGCGATCACTCCACCCATTGAATCAGACAGACTCCCTATCATCAGCTGACTAGTGAGTCAGGTCTGGGCTGCATTGCAACCTGGGAAAAATCTGAGACAACAGTCATTTTGTATGATGGTAAAAATAAATATTGGGGTGAAAATCGCAGAAGAATTGTGAGAAAACAGTCACACACAGGTACAGACACTATATTATGAACTACACTAACAGCCCCTGTAGCATAGTCAAATAAAAAAAAAATCCTGGAATACCCCTTTACAGGGAATCTATCAGCTTTGTTTGTTGCCGCATTAACCATTGGATAGATGATCGGCTGGGTTCAGAGTATAGAATTTCTAAGAGTAGTTCTGCTTGGAAATTGCAGTGCAGCAGAGTTCATTGCTGTGAATAGGATTCTGCTGTACAGTCCACACTACAGAATTTCATTGGCGCTGTTCATTCTTTTTGTGGAATACATTACTGTCTTTGGGGACTGGCACTCTTGATAAAGTCCTAGCAACGACTGATCAAATCAAGGCCAACTGACCTCAGAATCTCTAGCTGAGATATTTCTGGAAGGAGATTGTGTTTTGAACCTAGCCTTAGGGTATGAAAGCAAACTGTAATGTAGATAGTGGTTGCCAAACTTATATAAAATCTACTTTTTATTTGAGCCAAGTGTCAAGGAGGCGGACTTGTGCTGCTTTAGTGCCGAGCCTTGCATACCTCCTCACTTGTCCTCATCTCCCAGCCTACCCCTACCTTTGTCTGAAGTACAAGATTTTGCTTACAATCTATGAGGTGCTGCTTGTCTCTACCTCCTTGACACTCGGCTGAGAAATGAGAGAAGAAGTAGGGGGGGGGGAATAAAAGCAATTTTATAAGTTTCGCCTGAGAAAGGTACAGTTTGCTTTTATACTCTTACAGATATTCAACAGTGTCTACAGCTCTTAGGCTGCATTCACACATCGTTTGGGGCATATGGCACCTGAAACTGGCCAGGGAATTTCAAAACCTCCTCTTGCCAGACCCGTGCCATATCTCGTTCATTTCAAAAAGGTGACCGGAGTCAACTATAGACTCCGGTTGGCTAATTTTCCCCGATTTTATCTTTTGAACTGGACTGAAAACTCTGGTATGCATCGCTTTTCATTTAATTAAAAAAACTGGACACGATGGGAAAATGAGCTGAAGAGCGTCTATAGCTGACTCGGGTCACCTTATTGAAATAAATAGGGTATAGCAGGAGGCAGTTTTAAAATTCCCCTGCCAAATGCCGCACCTACATGGCCCAAACGTGGTGTGAATACACATTTCCTTTAACGCCTTGAGGGTACGTTCCCACCTGGCGTATTTGCTGCTGCATATTTTATTTTTTCATTGAAGTCAATGGGTAGGAAAATACGCAGCAAATACCCACCAAAATACGCCAGGTGGGAATGCACCCTAAAGCGTACCAGTCAGATCCAATATAATATATATTAGGGCTGGGCAGTATACCGGTTCATACCGAATAACAACATTTTTGTGCTGCACAATATGAATTTTAATCCATACCACAATACTGGTTTGGCCCTCCCCCTCGGGAATGAATGATCAGCCCAGCACTTCCCCATCGGGGAACTAATCATATGAGCGCTGTTCTGCCCCCCCCCCCCCCAAAATTAATTATTAGCCCAGCACTGCGCTGTCCACTTCGGGGTAAATACATATTTCACCAGCAAGCACTGCCCTCCTCGTCCTCCTGTTTGTTGCGTCTGCCGGCGCTGACACTCTATAACAGTGGTCTTCATCCTCCAGATGTTGCAAAATTACATCTCCCAGCATGCCCTTTGGATAGGGGATAAGATGTTTTAGGGCCGGAGTACCCCTTTAAGGCCAAAATGGGCTGTGTCCTTAAGGGGTTAAACATACCGATTTTGGGTAAAAAAAAAAAAAAAATGTTTTTACATTATCTTTTTAATTGTATTGACTCATATGATAAAGAACTTTATTTTTACTGTAAAGTGTACAGTGTGAAAACGAAACCCTTTAAAATTTGCTAAATTGTGGTTTTCATTAAAATTTTCTCACACACATAATTTTTGTTGGGTTCCCCGTACATTTTATGGTAAAAGGAGAGGTGTCATTACAAAGTAAAATTGGTCATGCAAAAAACAAGCCCTCATATGGGTCTGTGGATGGAAATATAAGAGTTATGAATTTTAGAAGGTGAGGAGGAAAAAATGAAAGCGACAAATATAAAATTGGCCTATAAAAGTGTCCTTAAGGCCAAAATGGGCTTGGTCATTAAGGGGTTAAAATGGTTACCCAGGATCAAATAAACAGAGCTGATTTCTTTAAAAAAGTTCTATTGAAGTTAATGGAGCTAAGTTATAGTACCACACATGACCTGAGGACAGATGTGGGGCTGTTCTTTAAAGAAACTAGCTCTTGGTTTTTTATATTCCTTGTTAACCCCTTTAAATAAAAATATTAATGCACGTTGACGGACTTGAATCTTTTGCTCTAGTTTGTACATCAAGGGCTCCAAAAAAAAAAAGCTGCAGGTCTAGGAGGGGTTCTTGTAAAACAGTTTTGATTTTTTTTTTTTTTTTTTTTTTTGAGTGGACATACGCAGCATTTCCCAAATATGTAAGAACAATCTGATGGTAGAGCCACTAGTGCTATGTAGCCAGCAGAACCATCATCTGTACTAACACGGCAAACGCGGAATATCAGAAAACAGTCCCTGCGGTATTCCCACTTTGTTTCCTTATATTTGTTATACTGGCAAAATGTGTGGTTTTTCAAAGTGATTTTTCTTCTTTCAGTCTGCAGGTCCATGGCATCTAAAACTCCTGTTGGATTCGTCGGACTTGGGAACATGGGCAGTCCGATGGCAAAAAATCTTTTGAAGCATGGTTACCCAGTTATTGCATATGATGTCTTTCCCGAAGCGTGCAAAGATGTTCAAGACACTGGTGCACAGGTATATTCTTTAAAGTTTATTTTGTGTAGGTAATATGTATGTACATAGTAAATGGGATCAGCACCTTACAATTTAAGGGATGTGGAAATCCTATCGCCCGACGCCCGGGACAAGTAGTTTTGGGCACCGGGCAGGTGAATTGTTTATAGATTTAGCCCTGTATCGGGCTAGCAGGGACAGACCGACTTCCCCCTTATTTTCTGTAATGCTGGTGTGAGGCGCAGGAGCGGATGCAGTCTGCACCTCACACCGACGCTCAGGGTGTATGGAGGGGGCGGCGGCCCCCAGCTGACCGCAGAGCCCGAGGTCGCACGTTTGCCTTACATAATTAAGCCACGCCCCCTATCTCCCCTCCCGGAGGATGGAGGACGCAGCTGAACATTACACAAGAAGACACAGCAAGGTGAGAGAAAGGGCTTATACAGCTCGGTACACAGCTCCCCCCTCCCCCGCACACAGCTCTATCCCTCCCCCTCCTCTGTCTCCACAGAATCTAATCCACCATGGGGAGGTTGCATGTTTGCACGGGGAAAACACAGAGCAGGGGGGAGGGGAGAGAGGACGCCCGGTGTGAGGTGAGATTTTCAAACCCATGAAACCTCACACGGCTCAGGTGAGGAGGCGGAGAATGCAGGCGGCAGGAAGGGTGGTTGTATATGTAGGGTGTGAGTGGATGTGTTATATGTGTATGATGTCTGTCTATGTGTGTGTGTGTATGTAATGTATAATGTGTGTATGATGTCTGTCTTATGTAATGTATGATGTGGAGGGGGGGCAGTGGCAGGTGTATGTATGATGTGTGCATATGTATGGTGTATATGATGTATCTGTGATGTGTGTATGTAATGTATGATGTGGGGGGGCAGTGGCCGGGGTGTTTGTGTATGTATGATATGGGGGCAGTGGCTGGTGCATGTATAATGTGTATTCATGAATGTTTTGTATAGGGGCGGACTGTCACGTCGGGCATTAGGGCAGGGGGGGGGGGGGGGCACTGATGCCGCCAGTTGTGCCATCTAATTTAATTTTAGTGGCTTCTGGCCACCCGCACTAAATTGCACCCCCAGAATCCCTTCATACTTGCCCGTCGACCAAGAGCCCCACAGATGCACGCAAACACACCCGAACCAAAACTACAACTCCCAGCATGTTGCACATGCTGGAAGTTGTAGTTTTGGTTCAGGTCAGCTGCAGAGCCATAGGCTGCATCAGGGCATGCTGGGTGTTGCAATTCCCTGTATTCCTTGACACAGCCTATGGCTCTGCAGCTGACACGAACCAAAACTACAACTCCCAGCATGTTACACAATAAACTTAACTGTACTACTATACAGTGCAACATGCTGCAACATCCATACAACCATAGGCTGCATCAGGGCATGCTGGGAGTTGTAGTTATCTAGTAATTAAATGCAACTTCCAGTATTTTCTGACACAAAATGCACCACATAAACTGAAGAAGCAGAACACCCCCCAGTAACACATAAGTCCCTATGAAGACTGAAAAATAGCGATTAAAATATTTTAAAAAGTGCGTGTACATGTGAATAAGCCCCTTTCCTAATAAGTTTCCAATTTTCTTTAAATAAAAATAATGTCTAAAAATAAACATGTGGTATCTCTGCATGTGGAAATGTCCAGGCTATTAAAATATAATGTTAATGAAACCTTACGGTGAATGGTGTAAATGTAAAAAAAATAGTCCCGAATTTCTCATTTTTGGACACTTCATATGAGCAATTTTTTATAATGTGATCAAAAAGTTACATCTAGACTTTTCTGGGCTTGCCTCGGGTGTAAAAGGAGCTACAGCTCTCCTGCCGCTAATAGCCCGGCATACTGCGATCGCCGTGGCCGCTATTAAACCATCAGATCACCGCTGTTAAAGTTGACAGCAGTGTCTAAAGGGATTTTATATCCATCCCTGGTGGTCTAGTGGGGGGGATCAGACTATTTTGGTCGAAATTATTTTATCTACCAGGACAAGTGGATTTTCTTGCGGGACAGAGAACCTGTTAACATAATAAACTGGGATAATGTCCTCAAAAATAAGAGTACAGACACATTGTGAGAATTTTTTTTTAAATATCTTAAATTCTCACTATGAGAGGTACATACCTTATGGGAATAAAAGGGCCAGGAACAGGAGAAGCCAATATGGATGAATAAAAATGCAAAGGGGACAATACATGACAAAAGAACAGCATTAAAAAGCAATAGGGAAAATGGAAATAAAAGAAAAGAGAAAATCAACAAAACTAACTTCCAAATGTTCTTTAATTGTATAAGTCGTAAAAAAAAGTTTAAAACTGACATGTTTGGCAAGGTAATGAGGGAGGAATTATAGAGGACAATGAGGAAAAAGTTAATATACAGTCATGGCCGTAAATGTTGGCGCCCCTGAAATTGTTCTAGAAAATGAAGAGAAACACAAGGAAGAAGCGGCACTCCAGGGATTCAATCCAAAGAAATAGATTTATTTACCCATCAGTGAGATGCAACGTTTCGATCCACGATTCGGATCTTTATCAAGCATGCCATTTAGGATCATAAGTCCTTCACTGTGCCTTACCTGCCTTTTTTCATTTTTTGTTCTAGAAAATGAAGTATTTCTCACATAAAAGGATGCAGTAACACGTGTTTTGCTATACACATGTTTATTCCCTTTGTGTGTATTGGAACTAAACCAAAAAGGAGGGAAAAAAGCAAATTGGACATAATGTAAGACCAAACTCCAAAAATGGTCTGGACAAAATTATTGGCACCCTTAACTTAATAGTTGGTTTCACACCCTTTGGAAAAAAATAACTGAAATCAGTCGCTTCCTATAACCATCAATAAGCTTCTTACACCTCTCAGCCGGAATGTTGGACCACTCTTCCTTTGCAAACTGCTCCAGATCTCTCTTATTGGAAGGGTGCCTTTTCCCAACAGCAATTTTAAAATCTCTCCACAGGTGTTCAATGGGATTTAGATCTGGACTCATTGCTGGCCACTTCAGAACTCTCCAGCGCTTTGTTGCCATCCATTTCAGGGTGCTTTTTGACCCAAGATTTCGGACGCAAACCCAGCTTTCTGACACTGGGCTGTATAGTGCGACCCAAAATCTATCTGTCTTGGTCTCATCTGTCCGCATGATGTTTCACCAGTAGGATTTTGGCTTACTCAAGTTCATTTTGGCAAAATGCAGTCTTGCTTTTTTTTCTGTGTCAGCAGTGGGGTCCTCCTGGGTCTCCCGCCATAGCATTTGATTTCATTTAAATGTCATCAGTTCGCACTGACATTGATGCTCCCTGAGCCTACAGGACAGCTTGAATGTGTTTGGAACTTGTTTGGGGCTGCTTATCCACCATCCGGACTATCCTGCGTTTACACCTTTCATCAATTTTCTCTTCCGTCCACGTCCAGGGAGATTAGCTACAGTGCCATGGGTTGCCAACTTCTTGGTAATGTTTCGGACTGTGGACAAAGGCAAATCTAGATGTCTGGAGATGGACATGTAACCTTGAGATTGTTGATATTTTTCCACAATTTTGGTTCTCAAGTCCTCAGACAGTTCTCTTCTCCTTTCTGTTGTCCATGCTTAGTGTAACGCACAAATCAAAGACTAAGTGAACTTCTCTTCTTTTTATCTGCTTTGAGGTGAGATTTTTATTTTGCCCACACCTGTTACTTGCCCCAGGTGAGTTCAAAGGAGCATCACATGCTTGAAACAATCTTATTTTTCCACAAATTTGAAAGGATGCCAATAATTTTATGCAGCCCATTTTTGGAGTTTGGTCTGACATTATGTCCAATTTGCTTTTTTTCCCCTCCATTTTTGGTTTAGTTCCAATACACACAAAGGGAATAAACATATGTATAGTAAAGCATGTGTTACTGCAATCCTTTTCTGTGAGAAATGCTTCATTTTCTTGAAAAATCTCAGGGGTGCCAACATTACGGCCATGACTGTATTAAACATTTTTCTCCACTTTGTTTACAGAGGAAAATAAAATGTAGTCAGGTAGGGTAAACTCTACATTACATCTCACCTGGCTACCTTAAGAAGTACAGAGCTGTTGAAAAAAAATTAATCACCAGGTCCAGACAGAATTCACTCCTGCATACTTAGGGAGTTAAGTAATGTTATAGACAGATGCCTATTTCTAATATTTAAGGACTTCATAGTTACCTAGGACTAGGGTCATAAAGTGATCCGAAAACTATAGGCCTGTTAGTTTAATCTCTGTTTTATGTAAATTGATTGAGGCTCTTATTAGTGGGGTACCACAGGAGTCAGTTTTAAGCCCTATTCTCTTAAATTTATCAGTAACCTTGGAGGAGAGATTGCTCATTGGTGTCAAGCTTTGCAGATGATACTAAACTCTGTAAAGCAGTTAACACAATGGAGGACAGAGCACTGTTACAAATGGATCTTGATAGGTTAAAGACTGATACAGTTACATAGTTTATAAGCTTGAAAATGAGGAGTCCATCAAGTTAAACCTAAAAACCTACTAAGTTGACCAGAGGGAGGCAAAAAAAAAAAAAAAACCTCATGAGGCTGATGCCAATTGCCCCATAACAGAGGAAAAATTCCTTACTGACTACAATATGACTGTCAAAATAAATCCCTGGATGAACATTCTATCCACATAAGTCTAATATTCATAACTTTTACTATTTTATATTTTTCCATTTAAAACATCCAGGCCCCCCTTGTATATGTTTTGAGTCAGCCATTACATTATTTGGCGGAGAGTTCCATAGTCCCAGTGTTCTTTTAGTGAAGAATCTCTGCCAAGAAGAAGGCTTCACCATCATCACAGACATAATTACCAGCCTAGCTATAAAAAGATCACTAGAAAGATCTCTGTACTGTTTGTTCATATATTTGTACATTGTGGTCATATCGCCCCTAAGATGTTTTTTTTTTTTCTCCAAAAGAAATAACCCCAAGCTTGATAACCTGTATTGAAATCTAATTAACCCATTCCCTTAATTACCATAGTCTCCCTCCTTTGTGCCCTTTCCAATTCATCCGTGTCTTTTTTTGTATTTACAAGCGCACAAGGTTGGATACAATACTCCATATGTGGACTGAGTTGAATGATTGATTTATACAGAGGCAAAACTATATTCTTGTCACCTCTATGCCTCTCTTGATACATTTCATGACTTTAATAGCTTTGGCTGCCGCTGCCTGGCAATGGTCATCAAAGTTGAGCTTCCTGTGCACCAGTACCCCCAATTCCTTGTTTTATTATTTAGTACATAATTGTACTTATTGTTTTACAGCCCAAGTGCATAACCTTACATTTCTCTAAATGTTAAGCTGGAATTATATATGGGAAAACGCTGGGGACATCTGTCATAAAAAAGGACTTGGGAGTTTTACTTGAAAGTATATTTAACTGTAGCAACCAATGTCAGGCAGCTGCTGCCAAGGCAAATAGTCATGGGGTACATCAAAAGGCGCATAGATGCACACGGCAAGGAAATAATTCTACCACTGTACAAATCACTAGCCAGGATGTTCCTTACTGTAAGAGCAGTGAGACTGTGGAACCCTCTGCCAGAGGACGTGGTCATTGTGAACTCAATAAGAGTTCAAATGCAGTCTGAATGCAAATCTAGAGAGATACGTACATTACTGTATAGTTACTAGATTCCAGACAAAGATTGTTGATCCAGGGTTTTATTCTGCGTGCCAGTTTGAGTCAGAAAATAATTTTTCCAGCTATAATCAGGACAATTTACACCTTGTTGGTTATTTGGAAACTGGACTCGGCTTTCAGCTTACTGTCAATCAAGCAGAGACAGACAATGGAGGAGGAGCAAGGAGATGTTTCAGCCTTCAGCACTTATGTGTCTTAGGAACAATTGACTCTTTGCATCAGAAAGTAAAAGCATTTTTCTACATTATGGAAGCACAGACGGATATATGAAAGGTACCATGTGTATCATTGCACTTACAACTAACTATCAGTAGTAAGGAATGTGAATTGCAGCTGCACCTTATTAATCTCTGACACATGGTATAGAGAGGCTTTTATTGCGTTAGTTTGTACAGTAGGACTAAAGATCTTTATTTAAACATGTTTTGTGCAGCATATTGCACCTTTCAGGTATCTCCGGCACTCCCAGAAACAATGCATGCCAACCCACCACTCCATGCAGCGGGTGAGTCGGGGCCTTGTTCTGGAGATCACAGGGGCTCCCAGCGGTCGGACCCTTGGTGATAAGATATTTATCCTCTAACCCATAGTCAGGGGATACTTTTTTCGGTCCTGGAATACCCTTTAATCTCAAAATGGACATAGGGAGGAAATTATGGGGTTACTAATATGAAACCCGTTGTCCATGTATGCTGTTATGAAGATTAAAGAATGTTCATTATTTTAAAAACTTCTGCTCCTTGTTACTTCTCAAAGTCCACCTGGGAAGTGTGTTTGCGCCAGGTATTTACCATCTTCCTATTCACATTCTTTGAGTGGCGAAGTTTAAAAACTGTCTAAAACTCGTAAGTATTGCACAAGTCATGTAAGACCATTTTGACTGTGCAGAATTCTGGGGCATTTGCAATAGTAAAAATGACAGGCGGGGATGGAAAAGTGAAGCAGATCCTTGTTGATAGCTTTTCAAAGAGACCTTTAGACTGGTTTAACCTTAAAGATTATGAGGGACATTTATCATTGTTGCTTTGGTAAGTGAGTTCTGTAGTCATGTTGTTGCACTCTATATATCTGGTGGGAAATGTCAAGCGGGTGACAAGCAAGTAAGGGAAGCTTGCCACCCGCTTGCACATCTCCTGCCGCCCGCATGGCACGACAACTCCCAACATGCCCTTGCAGCAAGGACATGCTGGGAGTGGTAGTTGTGCAGCGTGGGCGAAGAGATGTGCGGACAGGTGATAAGCTTGTCACCTGCCCTGCCGCATGACTACAAGTCCCAGCATGCCTTTACAGTAAGGACATGCTGGGAGTTTTAGTCTTGTGATGCAGGGAGGTAGAGATGTGCTTGTTCACCCGACCCAGCTTCAGGACTTTTACTCCCAGCATGTCGTTACTGTAAGGGCATTCTGGGAGTTGAAGCCGTGCAGCATGGGCAGGTGACAAGCTTGCAGGTGTCACATGCCGCACGACTACAACTCCCAGCATGTCCTTATTGTAACAAGTGACAATCACCTGCCCGCACATCTTCCGCTTGCATGCGCCGCACCACTACAACCTCCAGCATGTCCTTACTGTAAGGACATGCTGGGAGTTGTAGTAGGGTGACAAGGAAGTCAGGGAAGCAGGTGGCATTGTGCTCTGCTCCCTGGCTTCCCAGCTGGGAAAATGAAGTTACGGCACTGTGACTTCATATTTCCCTCAGGCAGCTGTGGTTTGCCAGGAGGACTAGATCAATCACAGGTCTGCCCGGGAAATATGAAATTACAGTGCTGTAATTTTATATTCCTGTTGGCTAGCTCCGTTCCCCGGCCACCTGCCCGCTAGCTGTTGGAGGACTACAACTCACAGCTTTCCCTTACAGTGAGGACATGCTGGGTGTAGTTGCACATGTTGTAATTGCACCAGCTAGCGGGTGGGTGATCGATGCCAGAGGGTGGCCGGGGAGTAGTGCTGCGAAAAAAGTTGTGTAAAAGTCACAGTTGTGACCTTTGTGCGACTTTTTAAAAATTGCTATCAAAGGCAAGTTTGTAAGCCAGGTCTGACGTGTCTTACACTTGTGGACTTTTTGAAGGGGGTTTGACACTTTTTTTTTTTTTTTTTTTGCTTTTGTGCGACTTTCGCACTTGATAAATTCCCGACCACTGCAAAGTGAAAACTGAACATTGCTTAGGTAGGGCTGATTGGTATTTTTTGCTTACCCACAAATGTCACACAAAAAGTTGCTTACGCTCACGTGCAACTTTTTGTAAGCTAACATTTTATTTAATTTTTTTTTTTAAAAGGCTAAATCCCTTGATAAATCTCCCCCTAGGTTTTTAGCTAAATTACGGTTAGCTTTTTTGAGTAAACAATTTGTATTAGGACATTTTTAGGCTTATGGCTCCCTTTCTCGGAAAAAAACAGGAAAGTTGTCTTGATGTCCCATAAGAGCAGAATGATTACATATACTGTAGGATAGATTTACGAAAAAATATTCCATAGTTAAGAGGTTCACTTGACAAGCATGTATTTGCTTAGAATGGACACCTGTCTGTGTTTTTATGAGGTTTTTAGGTTGATGATGTAACTTGTCACAAAAATAGGTCCAAAGAATTTTATTGCTGGTCTCCACCTGCTTATTGGGGCCATCTGCCCCAGTCTGGGACGTCGTGGATGTATTCCAGCAGACCTAATTAGCAAGTAAAGATCCCTCTCTCTTTCATTCAGTATTTTGGTGGTAGACAGCAATGTTCCTTTTCAGTTGAAGCAGAAAGGAACTCCCCGCTGAGCTTTTGAAGGGTACTAGGCATTCTTGTTACTTCGGACCGTGACTTCCACACAGTTACTTACTTGGCATAAAAGTGTGAAGGCATTGCCATCCTTTCCCCACAATAAAATGTTTTCCAGGACTTTCTTTTTACAAGTGCATACCTATTTTACGATGGAGTGCCCAGGCTTTCAACAAAAAAGAAAGTGCTCTACGTTTTTTGTTGTTGCTTTAAATGCTTCAAAAATGTAAAACAATTCATGTCATTTTTATCTGCAAACCAGATTCTACAGTGCCCAAAAATTCTGTAGAATTAGTTTACAATAGTAATTGGTGCTAGGATGACCATTGGGAGTTGAAACCGTAACTCTATGGAAAACCAGTAGTTGTGAAGCCCCCAGTCAACAAAAAAGAATACAAAATGAACACTGGGGAACTTTTTCCAAGGATCTCTCCCAGGATAGATGACAAGTATTTAATCAGTGGGTGACCAAATTTTGGGACCCCACCAAGCACAAGCGATGGGGTCCCTTGTAAGTCTGTGTTAATGGAATGGCTGTTAGCGAAGTGCAGTGCATGCACATGATTGGTTGGCGTCCCAGCGGTTGTACCCCACCAACCTCATACTTATCCCCTATCCTGTGGATATCGGATTAGTTTTAATCTTGGATAAATCCTTTAAATAGATCACTAATACATATAATGCAGTTTCCTCAATGCCCATATACCTGCTGACTGCCAGAATGCAGGGGGCACAGTGGTCATGCGGGCTCCCCGGATCACTGCACTTTTTTCGCATCCACTCAGGGAGATGTTGGCAGAGAGAGACATGGAGCCCAGCCCTGCTACAGCTGGAAAGTGTGTCAGTCCTGACCGCGCTGAGCGCCCCCTTAACCTGTAAAGACTCCCTGCAAATGCTGGCTCGGCAGCACAATCGGGAAGGAGCTGAGGAAGCGGCTGGTGCTGGAGGAACAGAGCAACTAAGTGAGTTCTATGACCCAGATTTATCAAACTTGGTGAGGGAAAAACCTGGAGTGATTTTCCTATAGCAGCCAATCACAGCTCAGCTTTCACTTTACCAGAGCTCGTTAGATGAGATGTGATTGGTTGCTGTGGAAAAATCCCTCCAGTTTTTCCTCCACAAAGTTTGATAAATCTGGGCCTATGACTTTGAGGTCCCGGCTCCTTCATCACCCATAAATGTGTACATAGGGTCAAATCATAAACTTTTGCTGGTGATGTTCTAACTAAATCTCCTCTCCAGTGCAGTCTTTTGTTCTGTTTTCAGCCCAATGGAAAGGCTAAGGTGGTTTATGAAAGGGGCTACTAATAGGAAGTCTAGAAAAATGCCTGCCTTCAAGATCACTACTTTATCTCCCTCATCTCCAGTCCTGAGAAGTTTCCCATACATCCGCATACATAGATGGGACTGATGGCAGCATCTCTTTACCCTGGACAATGTCTGGTGGTTAGGATAAGATTGCATTCACCCCACCGAGGCACGGAGGCAGAATTCAATTCCATGACCTGAACGAAGTAGCCTGTATCCCTTCCGTATGTAGGTTCCTGTACAAAACGCCTTCGTACCTGCCACAGTATTTAAAGTAATATAAATTCAAATAATTAGAAGAAAAAATCCTTGCTACTAACTTTTTTTATTTTATTTTATAAATCTGTCATGCCTTGATATAATGGAATCCTCACATACCAACATCTGAAAGAGCTGCTGGAGTATATAACTCAATTTATATGTTGAGGATAAGAACTTCTTCAGGGTCCTGTACAGTACACAGTTTACCCGAAAAATAATACGGTGCAACCTCACTTGGTGTCCGAAAGATCTGCTCCTCTTGGTCCAGGTAGAGAGCAGTACATATATTACTATAGAATGGTGCTACTAGAGAGCTGTGTGAACATAGGGGGACATTCATAAAAGTGTTTACCCATTTTTTCTTTCTTATATTTGTCGCTAAAAAGTCGCAGTTGCGACTACACATTTTTCTTTGCGACAATCATTCTTCAGAGCGAGAAAAGCAAAAATAATGACTTCAGCTTTTGTAAGCAACTTTCACAAATCAGCTTACGGTAGTTAGAGATTTATAAAATGAGAATGTCGCAATAAAGTAAAAGTTTGCTTACATTTACTCCAGGAAAATCCTGGCTTAACTTTCTTAGCGGTTATCCCGAGCGTGACTCGGGGTTAATTTTCCCTGCCAGGAGCGGTAACCCTGAGTCAGCTCGGGGTAGAATTGCAGCGTTGCCGGCCGGGCTGCACGATATATTGCAAAAGCAATCGAATCACGATTTTTGCTTTTTGCGATATAGCGATACGGCCCCCCCGGGAAAACATGCGATTATCTGCTCGGGTCGGCTCCCGTGGCGGGGGTGGCCAGAGCAGGTAAAGACAAATACTAAAAGTCAGTGTTTCCCAACCAGGGGGCCTCCAGTTGTTGCCAAACTACAACTCTCAGCATGCCCGGACAGCCAAAGGCTGTCCGGGCATGCTGGGAGTAGTAGTTTCACAACAGCTGGAGGCACCCTGGTAGAAAAACACTGAGCTAAGTGTAAAAGGCCACTGGGAGGAAAATAAAAAAACCTTCTATTTACCTTCTCCCGGTCCCTGCAGATTTCGTTCCCCTCCGTGCGCTCCGGTCCCTGCTCTCTTCTTTATTCATCTTGTAGGACCTTTCCCTTTTAAGCCAATCACCAGCTGCAGTGGTGTCAGGTGTCAAGCCAGTGATTGGCTGAAGGGGAAAGGACTTGTTCTGCAGCAAATACACTAGGTTTGAAATCTGCCCGGCAAACCTAGCGTGTGTTGCTGCCGAACAAGAAGGAGAGATGAATGTGACATGGAGGGAGGAAGAATGTGACAGAGGGAGGAATGTGACAAGGGGGAAGAATGTGACGGGGGAAGAATGTGATAAGGGACGGGGGGGAATGTGACAAGGCGGGATGTGACAAGGAGGGGGGGGGGAATGTGACAAGGCGGGATGTGACAAGGAGGGGGGGGGAATGTGACAAGGCGGAATGTGACAAGGAGGGGGGGGGAATGTGAAAAGGAGGGGGAATGTGACAAGGGAGGGGGAATGTGATGGGGGGGGGGGGGGGAAAGATGTGAAAAGGGCGGGGGGAGATGTGAAATTTCAATGCAAAAAATGGTACCACTTTTGGTACAAAGTTCCACACATAATCATACTGCCAGGGAGGTTAATAAAATACCTCACCCACTTTTGCTTACCTGTGGCAGATTTCAAGATTTTGCTTACGCGCGACAAATTTATTAAGGCAATGCAACATAATAATAAATTTGTCGCACGTAAGCAAAACGGCAGTAAAAAAAAAAAAACTAAAAACAAGAGGACTAAAGCAAGGTTTTATAAATGTCCCCCATAGCCTTACTGTGAATCCAGGCACATAACTGATATACTAACTGAAGGATTTTTTCTTTTTTACTAGATTGTGGATTCACCATCTGATGTAGCAGACAAGGCTGATCGAATTATCACCATGCTGCCATCAAGCTTGAATGCAATTGATGTCTACACAGGAGCAAATGGGATCTTGAAGTATGTTGTTTTTTTAATTTTTTTTCTTCTTGCTGATTTGACTAACGTCCTTCTATGTAATGTATAAAGCTTTTGTCATAACCTGTGTTATGTAAACCATTCAAGTTGTGTGTATACCAGCAATGCAAATGAAAGCTGTGCGTCATTAGGAGTCAGTATTAGGGTTAGTAATAGTGTTACAGTATATACAGTGTGTGTGAGTTATACAGCTACAGGCTGTTAATAGGCAGTATGTACCTTGATTCATTCACTGCCATGTTTGTAAAACATTTAGACCAGTGGTCTCCAACCTGCGGACCTCCAGATGTTGCAAAACTACAACTCCCAGCATGCCCGGACAGCCAGGAGTCGTAGTTTTGCAACATCTGGAGGCCCGCAGGTTGGAGACCACTGATTTAGACTGTTTCCAAGCACTCCAATCATCCGCTGAATAATGCAAATGTGCAGAATGTTCGCTCACGTTTTCCGGGCGGACATTCCACACATTTTACGGCCATGTCCTGAGACTCTGCAGTGTGACTTAGGGAAAAGAAGTTCTGTGTCACTGATGTATCCGTTACTTTACTTAGAAGGGACTCGACGCAATGCAGTGATTAGACTTCCCCCGCAAAGTTAGAAGCATCATGAGTAATGTAGTCTGCATTCAGAGAGGCATTTCTGAGTGGTAGAAGGAATCAAAGTGTCAGGCAACCCATAAATGGCACATTAGCTAAAATTGGTCCAAACAAGGCATACACAAGAGCTTCTGCATTATTCCAGAATACCCATGTTGCACTGTTTACGGAGTGCATATATATATATAGATATATATATATATATATATATATATATATATATAATATTATTATATTATAAAATATATATATATTATTATATTATAAAATATATATATATATTATTATTATAATATATATATATATATATATATATATATATATATTATTATATTATAAAATATATATATATATATATATATATTATTATATTATAATATATATATATATATTATAATATATATATATATATATATATATTATTATATTATAATATATATAAATATATATATATATTATTATATTATAATATATATATTATTATATTATAATATATATAAATATATATATATTATTATATTATAATATATATATATAATTTTTTTATAAATTTTTTTTCTTGCACATTTTATGAAAAAGTCGATTTTGTGTTGCCATAACTAGGGTTAAAGTCACACTTTGGTTATGACCTCCATCACAGGCTCTGTCCAATGCAGAATAATATGAGCTGAATGGTCTATTGCACAGCAGGTTTGTCTGATTTCCATATCACACACTTTAGCAGAGAAGAAAAACTTCCCGTTCATGTTCAGTTACTACAATATATTCAGAGAGCGGAGCTCCGATGCTTAAAAAGTTAAACAGATTTGTAAATTACTTCTACTAAAAAAATCTTAATCCTTCCAGTCATTATCAGCTGCTTAAGTTGAGTTGTCCTTTTCTGTCGGACAACAGTGCTCTCTGCTGCCACCTCTGTCTGTCTCGAGAACTGCAGAGTAGGAGAGGTTTGCTATGAGGATTTGCTTCTACTCTGGACAGTTCCTGAGACAGGTGTCATCAGAGAGCACTCAACAACTCAACTTCAGCAGCTGATAAGTACTGAAAGGATTAAGATTTTTTTTAATCAAAGTAATTTACAAATCTGTTTAACTTTTTGGAGCCAGTTGATATAAAAAATAAAATGTTTTTTTTTCCTGGATAACCCCTTTTATTGATCTCTTCCATAGTAAATACATCTAGGCAAAATTATTGCTTCACAATCAATATACTCTGACCAAGTGTAATCGCATTCTAAAATGTGTGTCTCCAAAGGGATTTGCCTCCACCCGGCAAAATGTTATCCACAAAAATAAATAAGCACACACATGCATACATTTGCCTAATGGCTTATTTGTTGCTTCATAGCTTATCTATTTTTGATTACAAAATTTAGGAGATAGAACAAGTATATTCACCCACAATGCACAAATGATCCACTAGCCATCTTCACACCATCAGCGTCTCTTGGCCTCCAGATACATGCAAAGAGTTCCCATAGAGGGGGGGGGGGGGGGAGCGTATCGTTAGTAGTTGAGGGTATCCAATGATATAGAAAAAAGGTATACATTTTATTGAATAACAATCAATTTTAAAAAGACATATAAAAAACACATAATGGTACAACAACAGAGCTCGGACAGATGAGTGGAGGGTAGAGGCATCAATTGGATATAATAAAATATTGCTCTTAGAAAATTATATAGGGCCATATATCGGATCTATGCCTGATAGTAAAATCCTTGAAAAGAAAGGGCTAGAATAAATGATGAGTAATACAGAAACTAGCAGCAGGTATTACCACAAAAATGTGTATTGATGCTATAACACGAACATGGGAAAAGGGTAGTAACCACTTTAAATATCGCTCAGTATCAAAAAGAAGCTTCCGATTAAAGACATTAAGATATAATGAAACAATGGAAAATCATGCACCCTAGAGAGCAATGCCTCTTACCTCCTACCCCAAATGCGTTTTCGCAATGTGGCTTCGTCAGGGGACCCCCTGACGAAGCCACATTGCGAAAACGCATTTGGGGTAGGAGGTAAGAGGCATTGCTCTCTAGGGTGCATGATTTTCCATTGTTTCATTATATCTTGATGTCTTTATCGGAAGCTTCTTTTTTTATACTGAGCGACAAAGTGTTGAGTGTTGTTGGCGACCATAGGACATTGTACTTCAGATGGCCTTTAAACACATTGGGTAATTTAGTTGAGGGTATGTTGTGATGCTACTCCTTCCATCTCCATGGGAACCAGACAGTTTTTTGTTCTCAGGCATATTGTTAAATCTGTGCACCCAGCCTTATGTGTTTACACACTATTCTTAGGTTAAGTCCTCCATATTTTATTTGCTCAACAAAACAGGACTGTGCTACAGGGTAGAGGCTCAGCTGTTTATACGGCACTGTTGGTGTAAATAATAACTCTATAATAACTCTTTATATATAGCGCACACAGATTCTGCAGCGCTGTACACTCAAATTGGCCCCTGTTCTCATTGGGGCTCAGAATCTAAACCTATCAGTATGTTTTGAAGTGTGGGAGGAAACCGGAGTACCCGGAGGAAATCCACACAAACACAGAGAGAACATACAAACCCCAGGACCCCAGCGCTGCAAGGCAACAGTGCTAACCACTGAGCCACCGTGCTGCCCAATGATTGTGTAAACAATGATGCTGCTGCCCCTTCAGTCTGCCGAATGATGGGGGTTCCTGTAGAAGGGCCCCCCCACTGATGAAATATTGATGGACTATCTTAAGTATTCATTCATTTATTTTGAAATATTGACTATGGTACTTGGGGACTAAATTATATGTATTTAACCAGGCTATCGGTATTCCCGAGCGTGACTCGGGGTTAATTTTCGCTACCAGAAGCGGTAACCCCGAGTCACGCTCGGGGTAGATATCGGAGCTGGCAGCGGAGTCTCCTTACCTTCTCCTTGCGATCCAGCGATGTCCCCACTGTGATTGCCGGTGAGAGCCTGGGCGGATGCCTCCGTCTGACTTCCTGGTTCCGTCTCTGTGAGCCGCAGAGGCTCATGGGGGCGGAACTGGGCGGGTAATTCAAATGTTTCAAGCATAAAAGTGACACACACACATAAAGTTAGGTGATACAGTGAAATCCTGTCAGATTACATTGTATCACCTCAAATTTGAAACAGTATCACCTCAGATCATCCTACACTTCCCTGCCTGCCCTTTTTGCTGTAATTTCTGCCAATAAATTTTTTTTTTACCATGGCATCAAAGCGTCACTTTAGCATCTCCAAAGCGGGTTTGGATCAGATGAGTGACAGCGGCAGCGACACAGAGCCCCTCGCAGAATTGAGCGCCAGCGATAGCGATTCGTGGCAAGATTCGTCATCCGACTCTGACACCGACCAGAGAAGTGGCGACAGCGACGATTCTTCACCCGAGCTCAGTGATGTGCGCACTTGGTGCCCTATTGATTTCGGTATGGATGAGGTACAGCCGCCAAGATTTCCGTTTACTGGATCACCTGGGATGAAGGTAGACGTTGAGCACAATGATCCTTTGGCGTACCTAAAATAATTTCTCACAGATGACGTCATTGAAAAGATTGTCACGGAGACAAATCGCTACAACGAGCAGCAATCCGCTACTCTGCATAGCAAGTTTTCCAGGAATAGAAAATGGGAACCGGTGACTAAAGAGGACATCTGGAAGTTTCTGGGGCTAATACTTCTTCAGGGGGTGGTGGGGAAACCCCTGCAGAAATGGTACTGGACTACCAATAAATTGCTGGCAACCCCATTTTTTGGCACCATCATGTCAGAGTACCGATTTTCCCTCATAATGAAGAATTTGCACTTCACCAACAACGAGGAATTTGATGAAGCCACACATCCAGCGCCAAAACTCAAGAAGATCTGGGAAGTATACCAAATGATCCTAAAAAATTTCCAGCAGGCCTATGTGCCAGATAGAGACATCAGCATTGATGAAAGTCTGATGGCTTACAAGGGACGCCTCAGCTGGATTCAATACATCGCATCCAAGAGAGCACGGTTTGGAATAAAATCCTATATGCTCTGCGAGTCTGCCACTGGCTATATATGGAATTCCGTCATATACACCGGTAAAGGAACACAATTCAACCCCAGGTACAGCGGCTATGGGATGGCAACGTCATCAGTCCTTACACTGCTTGAGCCATTGCTGAATCAGGGGTATTGTGTGACAACGGACAACTTTTACACATCGCCTGAGCTGTACGAGTTTCTGCTAAAACACAAGACTGATGGATATGGAACCGTTAGGGCCAACCGACGTGACCTGCCATCTATGTTTGCCAAGAAAAAACTGAAAACAGGAGAAATGGTTGCCTGGCAGAAAGGAAAGATGATGGCAATGCGTTGGCGTGACAAAAAAGATGTGTGCCTAATGAGTACAGTGCATAACACCTCCACTGCCATGGTCCACACAAGAGGTGGGAAAGATGTCATGAAGCCACAACTTGTGATTGACTACAACAACACCATGGGAGGAGTCGATAGAGCCGATCAGGCGATGACATTTTATCCGGCTATGCGGAAACAACAAAAAAAAATATTACAAAAAAATCTTCAGGCATCTCCTGGAACAATGCCTCTGGAATGCCTATATACTGCACAGAGGAAAGAGTGACAAGCCTCTTGTTCATTCTGACTTTATCTGGAAGGTGGCGGAGCGGATTTTTGTGAACTACCAAACGCCATCAGTGGCCGTGAACAGATCTGGACGTCGTGCTGTTGACGTTGTCAACCCAGAACGCCTGACTGGTCGTCACTTTATGGATTACATCCCGCCAACCGCAAAAAAGGCAGCACCTACAAGGATGTGCGTAGTTTGCTGCTCAAAGCGAGATGAAAATGGAAAAAAAATCCGAAAGGAAACCAGGTTCCATTGCCCTGATTGTGATGTTGGTCTATGTGCAGTCCCATGTTTCAAAATTTACCACACCCAGGATGTTTACTGAATTTTCTTTGTTTGACAAATTTCATTATTTATTACATTATTGAATAAAATTATATTATTTATTAGATTATAATTCATAATTTTATGTTTCGAACTTTATCACATCTGAGAGTACTTTTGGTCAGGTTTAAGTAAGTAATTACTGGCCTACAATACATAACACCAAATTTCCATGCAAAAAAATGGTACCACTTTTGGTACAAAATTCCTGACATAATCATACCGCCAGGGAGGTTAATATATTGGTTAATTTTGTTGACCTCTGTTAAATATTGCTGTATTTCCAAAATAAATGTATGCTGGAGACATAGGAACGAGATGTTGGAACTCGTGTTATGCGTAGGGCATAGGCTGTTTACATTACCTTGTGCCAGTCTCCTTTACAGAAGTGTTTTTTTTCTCGCCCCTTAAACGTAGGAAAGTAAAAAAGGGATCTTTACTGATCGATTCCAGCACCATTGACCCAGCAGTGTCAAAAGAATTAGCAAAAGCAGTTGAAAAAATGGGAGCTGTGTTTATGGATGCACCTGTGTCTGGTGGTAAGTGTTTGCATAGTGATTTTTTTATTTTATTATGTCTTTTTTTAATTTTTATTTTTTTTTTTTTAACTCTTCTGTTCTTTCATACATTAAAGAGAACCAAAGAAAGAAGTCCAGCGTCCAAAACTCGGAGGATAACGTTTATTTCACCAGATGGCACATACAGGAACACAGGTACAGGTACAGTGACGCGTTTCGGCATTAAAACAAGGCCTTAGTCATGGCTAAGGCCTTGTTTTAAGGCCGAAACGCGTCACTGTACCTGTACCTGTGTTCCTGTATGTGCCATCTGGTGAAATAAACGTTATCCTCCGAGTTTTGGACGCTGGACTTCTTTCTTTTGTTCTTATCTGTTGCGGGCAAAGTCCACGCCCGGTCCGTGCGCACCTGGGGTGAGCTGAAGCATTCTCTTGTTTCTTGCATTAGAGAGAACCGTCACAATGAAATTGTTGTTGAATCTACTAATGTCATATTACAGAACAGGATCTGCTAAGCTCATGGATATATAGTTTGGTCAAAAAGATTCAGCAAAACTATATATATGTATATGATCAACTCCACCTGCTCTATTACATGATGCTGGCGGATTAGATGTTCAGTGTGACAGGTTCCCTTTGGAAAATACTTATCATTTTGGTGGGGTTATGGATGCTCTGCCCCTGTTATTTATGATTGAATCATAGACTATTTATTTTAAAACCATAGGCTGGATGCTCAAGGTGAGAAACAAAGCGGCACATCGCTCAAATTAGCTCTTTAGCCCCTTTATTGTAATAGCATTTCCCGACCAATGTGCATCCAGCTGTTGCAAAACGGTCAGGGCCTGCTGGAAGTTGTAGTTTTGCCACGGCTGGAGGCACACTGTTTGGAAAACACTGTAATAGGTTTTTTTTTTTTTTTTTTTAGTGCCTGGAGCCCCAGTGATAATAAATAAATAAATAATGTAGCTAAAAACATTAAAGAAATGTTTTTAATGCACATAAACTTTTTTTCCACTCTCAATCTACTAGGCTATCATAAACTAATCCTATATTTTCTGTGCACTACGATCTGCATTCTGTCTAAATATAACCATCCACCAAAAGTCATACTAACAAATAAAAAAAACTACACTTCTATGGTGTTTGTTTTTTCTTCTCTTTCCCATTATTATTATTATTATTATTATTATTATTATTATTAATATATATAAATTTAACATTCACTTTGCCTTTACTTTTATCATGTGTCGCCAGAAGCATGATAATAATAACTAGAGACGAGCGAACTTACAGTAAATTCGATTTGTCACGAACTTCTCGGCTCGGCAGTTAATTACTTTTCCTGCATAAATGAGTTCAGCTTTCAGGTGCTCCGGTGGGCTGGAAAAGGTGGATACAGTCCTAGGAAAGAGTCTCCTAGGACTGTATCCACCTTTTCCAGCCCACCGGATCACCTGAAAGCTGAACTAATTTATGCAGGATAAGTCATCAACTGGCCGAGCCGAGAAGTTCGTGACGAATCGAATTTACTGTAAGTTCGCTCATCTCTAATAATAATGTAGTGGTACACAAATAAATTATGCTCCATGCATGAGTTATGCTATTAGAGCCAAGGAACGGATTAAATCCAGTCCTGTAAGAGAAGTAAAACCTTTATGAATATACATATTTAGCGATCACAAACACGATTGGTAACATGTTGATTTTATGGGGCACTATGTAATTGGCTTGTACTCCACCGAATGTTCCCATAGGAACATTGACAAATGGCAGAATTCTCTTCACCTAGTTAGGAGCAGTGCTGCATACAGTACTATGGTATGTGCTTTGCTGTTTGCTGGGTGAATCTACACTACACTTGGTGAGTGATGATGCATACATAAAGAGATAAATACATATCAAACATAATTGATAATGGGTATCATATATCGGTGTGTGTTCCCCCTACTTTTTCCCAAAGAAGGATTTGTTTCTAATATAAAGGGGTACTACCCTGGAAAAAAATAAATATATATATTTATATATATATATAATATTATAGCAAAATCATCGGTAGTTGCAGTATCCTGTAATACCTTTTTTATTGGACTAACAAGATTTTGTAGACAAGCTTTCGGGATTCCTCTCTTTATCCAGTCAAATGCTTATGACTTGATAAAGGGAGGAATCCTGAAAGCTTGTCTCTACAAAATATTGTTAGTCCAATAAAAAAGGTATTACAGGATACTGCAACTACCGATGATTTAGCTTTTTGCATCACTGGACTAATATGGCTACTCCTAACTAATATATATATATGTATATTTTTTAATCAACTGGGGCCAGAAAAGTAAACAGACTTGTAAATGACTTCTATTAAAAAATATTAATCCTTCCAGCACTTATCAGCTGCTGTGCTCCATAGGAAGTTCTTTTCTTTTAAAATTTCCTTTCTGTCTGACCACAGTGCTCTTTTTTGACACCTCTGTCTATCTTAGGAACTGTCTGGAGCAGGAGAGGTTTGCTATGGGGATTTGCTCCTACTCTGGACAGTTCCTAGAATGGACAGAGATGTCAGCAGAGAGCACTGTGGTCAGGCAGAAGGAAATTGGAAAAGAAAAGAACTTCCTGTGGAACATACAGCAGCTGATAAATACTGGAAGGGTTAAGATTTTTAAATAGAAGTCATTTACATCCCTTTCTCATTTATTCTTGCTCTTCTCTTTTTCTTGTAGGAACACTTGTGCCAGACTAGGTGCTGATTTTTTATTGTCTGCCATGTATGCCTAAGTGTTTATTGTTGTCATGTTGGAGTCCTAAAAGACTAGTGTTACTGCTCCTAAAATGACTTGTTGGCCATATTACCTGTCTATTTCTTTTGGGCGCATGTGCACCACATATTTTGGCCCCTTGGTCACTTGCAGATTTACTACTTTGTCTGTTTAAAATCTTTAATAAACTTTACTATTGGAAAAAAAAAATAATAATAATTTACAAATCTGTTTAACTTTCTGGTACCAGTTGATAAAAAAAAAATGTTTTCCAGTGGAGGTTACCCTTTAAGTCCCACACTTATAAGACATGGAGCCCATTGGTTTGTGTATTTGCTTAGAATGTTCCTTTTTGCATAAATGATATCAATGCAATATACTTAATTGAATTTGCCAAAATGTTCCCTTACAGTACTGAGTTACATGTCTATCCAGTGCATCACTATAAATTTTGAAGAATAATTAGGTTGTTTCAAGGGGTAATCTGGCCCCAAAGACATCTTATACCCTATCCAAAGGATAGGGGGTAAGATGTCTGATCGTGGGGGTCACGCTGCTGGGGACCCCGCGCAATCTAACATGCAGCATCCACCTGGAAGCACTGCAGGAAGGGCTGGACGCTCTGTGTTATGCCTCCCGACCATGGGGATGGAGTATTGTGACGTCATGACTCCGCCACTGTGTGACGTCGTGCCCCCACCCATAGACTTGCATTGAGGGGGCGTGACATCACATGGGAGCGGAGTCGTAATGTCACAATACTCCGTCCCTGTGGTCGGGAGGCATAACACTGAGAGCCTCCAGCGCTTCCTGCAGTGCTTACAGGTGGGTGCTGCATGCTAGATTGTGGGGGTCCCCAGCGGCGTGACACCTTTAAGTTGATCGAAAGATACGTCAGCTACGTAACTGAGCCTACAGTGGCCCAGGTGAGAGTACATTGTAAGTCATACTATGTAAAACGGTGACTTTTTAAAGTGTCTGGTTTGCAACAGGCACACATGACAGTGTCCAAAGGGAATAAAATAATTACAAATATGTGATTTATATAAAAATTTCAAACACAGTGCTTTATTATATAAATGTTTTGCTTTATTGCGTATAAGCTCTAAATGGGCACTGTATTTTCAACCGACTTAAATAAATCGTCAGTATAAGTCAATGTAAGAAATTGCATTTATGAGCCATTTTTCAATTTTTTTTGCTCTTAAAGGACAACTGTAGTGGAACACTTTTATATATGCCCGGGCCTCAAAAATAAACAAAATAAACTTATACATACCTTCCTACGAGCCCCCGTTGGTCCGGCACAGGCCTCACGGTCCGGCAATGCTGACCTCATTCAACTTCCTGGGGAAGGGGACGCCGCAGAGCCGTCGGCGTATCAGTGGCCGCAGCGATGTCCCGCCCCGGCCTATGATAGGCTGAGCCCACTGTCATGTAAGGAGCTCTGGCCGGCTTCTTACATGACAGTGGGCTCAGCCTATCACAGGCCGGGGCGGGACTTCGCTGCGGCCGATGATACGCCAACGGCTCTGCGGCGTCCTTATTAGTACTTATTACGTTCTGTGCGTAATGACGGGCGATACAGGGGCCGGAGCACCGTGACATCATGGCTCCACCCCTCATGACATCACGACCCGTCCCCTTAGTGCAAGTCTATGGCAGGGGGAGTGACTACCGCCACGCCCCCTCCCATAGACGTGTATTGACAGGGGCGGGCCGTGACGTCACGAGGGGGCGGAGCTGTGACGTAACGATGCTCCGGCCCCTGTATTGCCCGTCATTACGTGCAGAGTGATATCTCTCTGCGCAGTAATGATAGCGGGGTGCCGAAGCGGGGATCCCCGAGGTCCCCAGCAGCAGGACCCCGGCAATCTGACATCTTATCCCCTATCCTTTGAATAGGGGATAAGATGTCTAGGGGCGGAGTACCCCTTTAACTTTGTGGCACCAGTTGATTTAAAAAAAATAAATAAAAAAAGTTTTTCACCAGAGTACCCCTTTAATTCAGACTATATGCCCCTCTTAGCCCTATGATTAATACATTCTTAAAAAAGGAGAGAAAAAAATATAATATATATATATATATAAAAAATTTGTAACAAAACAAAATGGCCAAACTATCCTACATTGCATATGACATTATAAATCAACATAATCATAAATTGTACTGCAAAAGGTAAAAAAGACGGCAAACAATACATATGTATGAGAACAATGTGTTCCGTAAAGACACTATGATGGCATATATTAAGAAAAATACTTTGACGTTTTGACATGATGGCATTTCCGTCTTTTTTATTTTTTTTATTTATTGCATGAATTTCGCCGTGAATGGAGGTCTAGTTATAGATGAAGAAAATAAATAACCTGTTCCGATAATATTTAATAACGCTTTTCTTTCACTGATGGGTTTAGTTGCGGTATGGTTCAGCGGGGAAGCAGCTGTCTTTGTATCTGACAGACATGTTAATTAGTAAGGGACTGCAAACAATTAATAACTCTGCCGCATGTATCTTTAATCTCTTCTAATGAAGCTAATTAGTGGGATAAGCCGGTGTCTGTGTCACTTTATGTCATTGCGGGTGACCCCCTTTAATCTGACGGCGGTAATCTTTGCCCATTTGTGACCCAAAGAGATAAGGGATGAGTTTCTATTTCTTTTTCTGCCTCTAAGTGAGGGGGGAAACACAAAAGGCAATAAATACTCTTGACCAGAACCATTAAATTGAAAAGCTGGGATTTCTCTTGGTCTTGACTCGGAGCTGTTTGTTTATCAGCTGGCGCCTAGTCTGGAGCTGAGAGCTCAAGATTTCTATCTGCTTCAGAACTTAGGAGAATTTCGCAAGGCACTTTCATTTTAACTTTAAGGTAACTTGAGTTTATAGCTTTGGCTTTAAAGATTACTAATGATTTACTCATTTCCTTGCCATTTAACCGAAGTGGACTTTTTTCCCAGGAAGGGATCTGTGTTTATTTAGGGCTTTTGTCTGCGGAGGGATTAAAAGGCGGCCCACCTACATCGTGAACTTGATGGCAATAAAAACTCACCAAAACACACCATAAAAACTTTCTTACCATGGCATTAATTATACAGTGTTGAACTGCTAAGAACCATGTTTTATTCATACCTGAACCATTGTAGAAGGTTTTTTTTTTTTTTTTTTCCCATCAGATGACCTTATTCTTCTCGGTGTATATACTGACCTCATCCTTTTAACAAATGATGGGATTATAATGCATATATCATTTGTATGCATGTGTACAGATTGGGGTGTTTATATAGTATTAATATACAACATTTACATAACATCCAAATTCAAGTCAGGTTTTTCAGCTGATTAGCAGTTGAGCCAATATGAAAACCTAGGACACATGCTCAGTGTTTTTTAGGTTATACCACAAGATGGCAATACATTCTAACATCCTTGGGGTAGTAAATAGATGACAGTAGAGTTGATTATAAGGTTTGTATTTTAGGTGGAAATTGTTAATAGCTTTTAATTTGTAACACAAATCGATCAGTCCTTTTCAATGTATTTCTTTTATGTTTCATTCTTAAATGACATTTTAAATTTAAGGGTAATAGTATATGAATAGGTTTCATTTTAACAAAGCAGTTCTGTATTGTAATTGGTTTGAACCATTTCATACACGGACATACATTTGGTTAGTAAGTAAAACCAATAGTTCTGTATCAAAATAAGGTACCGTATTTTTCGTCATATAAGACGTTCCGGCATATGGCGCACCTAATTTTATAGGATAAAAATCTAGAAAATAAAGATTCTGAACCAAATACAATGTAAAGTATAGGACAGTGATCTTCAACCTGCGGACCTTCAGATGTGGCAAAACTACAACTCCCAGCATGCCCGGACAGCCGTTGGCTGTCCGGGCATGCTGGGAGTTGTAGTTTTGCAACATCTGGAGGTCTGCAGGTGGAAGACCACTGGTATAGGAGGTAATACTCGCGTGTCCCCGCCGCTCCGGACCAGTCACCGCTGCTCTGGATGTCGCCCTCAATCGCTGTCGCTGCATCCCTGGTGTGTCCCCGTAGCTCTGGAACGTCTCTGCTGCCCGGTATCCTCGCTCTCCGTCGCTGCCATGACGTCGCTACGCACGCCGCTCCAATTGGAAGACTGGACGGCGTGCGCGATGACGTGATGACGACGAAGGAGAGCGCCGGCCACGCAGGGGATCCCGGCACAGAGCAGACACCGAGGAGGCAGGTAAGGTCCCTCCCGGTGTCCTGTAAGCTGTTCGGGATGCTGCGATTTCACCACGGCGGTCCCGAACAGCCCGACTGAACAGCCGGGTTAGTGTTATTTTCGCTTCAGACGCGGCGGTCAGCTTTGATCGCCACGTCTGAAGGGTTAATACAGGGCATCACCGCGATCGGTGATGTCCAGTATTAGCCGCGGGTCCCGGCCGTTGATGGCCGCAGGGACCGCTGCGATAGGTTATAATTGTATTTTTCTTGGATAGATGTATTTACACATTATGAAAGATACAGTTTAAATGGTACCTTAACTAGTACAGTTACTAAGAATATTAAATCTCCTTCTCTTTTGCATCTTGGTAGATGCTTGTATGCACCATCGGTATTGGGTATATCATTTTTGGGTTCTAAGATGGTCCTGATTCTATACCTTTTGTTACTCCTCGATAATGCACTCTTCCATTCGTGCAGTTGGCAAAAGGAATACATTGTGTGATCATAAATAGGTGCATTTTATACGTGCATAAACCTATACACTTTAAGTTTGTGTGTGCATATAATTCGTAAATGTATAAAGTTATTGGCCGACATTTATCATTGAGTTTACCCCTTCTTGTGTTTTTTTTTTTTTTTTGTGCAAAAATTTGCACAGTGACTTACATTGCGTCTTGTGTCTTTTTTGATAAAATATTTTCCGATGTTCTCTACGTGCTCGTGTACCATAGAAAGAAAAATGCTTTACACACTTTTTTACTATTTTGTGCATTTTTTTGTTTAGATATTAAAACTTTGTGCAAAGGCAACAGATTTTGCACAAATATAGAACAACGAGGAGTGCATGTACCAATGTGTCAGAGGGTAGACCCATGAAAGAATGTCTATGTTTGAGCAAAATGTATCAACAAGCTTGCGCACGGTGGATACATTTTGCACAGACATGTAAAACCTAGAAAGCACTGACATGTTTTAAATGATTTCGACCTCACATCGACATGGATTAATCTCCCCATTGAGTGGAATGTGTGAAGTGGCTGTTCACACAGCAGAATATCAGTACAATATTTTAAATTGAATCTCAATAGCACCTAGTAAACAGATGTTTTGCTGCTTATAATTATTACAGCATAGGGGTTCTGAGTTTGCTTACTATACACATAAATGTTTAGAAGATTTTGTGCAAGATGTACCTAGTGAATGTTTTGGAGTAATTTGTGTAATATAGTGACATTTAATTCACAAATACTAATCTTAGCATCCGCTGTTCTTGCGGGAAAAGCTCTTCTAATAATAATTAGCAAATTCCCTTTTTATATTTCTGATTTTGGTTTTTAACTGACCTATCTTACTTTCTATATAATTTTTTTCTAATATACAAATAATAACAATGTAATAAAGGTTAAACAATAACAGTACAGCCTTGTGCATGGAGGCTGTACAGAGGGGCACGGAGTCCCTACAATTTAGTACTGCAGAGCCTTAGATACTATGAATTCCACTGTATAATGCATCAGAATATGGATGCAAAGCATGGGCGTAAAGGAAGTACACACCAATTAATATGCAAGCAATAATTTTATTATAGAAATCACACCAAAATAGCCTCACATGATAAAAGCATTTAAAATGAGGGGGGGCATAACCTCCTAGCCACCCTCAGCCACAGAGAGGAACTCCAGAGTCCTGGAAGCTCCCCCCAGGGGACACCTGCTAGATCTCAATGTTACATACACACTCCCTCAAATAGCCTGCAACCCCCACAATATGTGTGTATTGCAACTTAACCAAAAAAGGGAGGGAAAAAAAAGGAAATTGCACATAATGTCACATCAAACTCCAAAAATGGGCTAAACAGAATTATTGGCACCTTTAACTTAATATTTGGTTGCATACCCCTTGGAAAAAATAACTGAAATCAGTCACTTCCTATAACCATCAATAAGCTTCTTACACCTCTCAGCTGGAATGTTGGCTTTTGGATTTTTGCTTACACAGGTTAATTTTAGCAAAATGTAGTCTTGCTTTTTTATGTCTCTGTGTCAGCAGTGGGGTCCTTCTGGGTCTCCTGCCATAGCATTTCATTTCATTTAAATGTCAATGGATAGTTCGCGCTGACACTGATGCTCCCTGAGCCTGCAGAACAGCTTTGAATATCTTTGGAACTTGTTTGGGGCTGCTTATCCACCATCTGGACTATCCTTTTACATCTTTCATCAATTTTTCTCTTCCGTCCACTCCCAGGGAGATTAACTACAGCGCCATGGATTGCAAACTTCTTGATAATGTTGCGCACTGTGGACAAAGGCAAATATAGATCTCTGGAGATTGTTGATATTTTTCCACAATTTTGGTTGTCAAGTCCTCAGACAGTTCTCTTCTCCTCTTTCTGTTGTCCATGCTTAGTGTGGCACACACAGACACACAATGCAAAGAATAAGTAAACCTTTCTCCTTTTTATCTGCTTTCAGGTGTGATTTTTATATTGCCCACACCTGTTACTTGCCTCAGGTGAGTTTAAAGGAGCATAACATGTTTGAAACAATCTTATTTTTACACAATTTTGGAAGGGTGACCATAATTTTGTCCAGTCCCTTATTTGGAGTTTGGTGTGATATTATGTCCAATTTGCTTTTTTTCTTTCTCCCTTTTTTGGTTTAGTTCCAATACACACAAAGGGAATAAACATGTGTATAGCAAAACATGTGTTAGGCTGGAATTCCACTTGTTTTTTTTTGGGGAAAAACGGCAAGAGAAAAATGCCAATTCTGCCGCATGGCTTTTTTTCAGCTAAAAAAACGCTGCGGCCACATGTTAGCTGTAAATCAATGAGAAATCATTGGCGGTTTTGCAAAATCGCAGCATGTTGAGCCTATGGCATTGTTTTTCACTGAAATCATGTGGGTTTAAACTTTGGCGTTTTTTTCAGGCGGTTTTTATTCTCTTTTGGACTTTAGCAATCCAAAAAAGTGATGGAGATACCTTTTTTTTTAAATAAAATTTTGTAGGGTACCACAAAAAATAAAAATAATAAAAAAGATGCAGTAGTGATGGAAAAAATTGTATTTAACGAAATTTATCTTTTTTTTATAAAAAAAAATTCTTTTTAAGCAGGGATCAATTTATGTGTGTGGGCAGGGCACAAAAAATATAGCAGACATTAATAAAAATGTAGTGTGTGTATATTTTCACTTTTTTTTTTCTAAATTTTTTAGGTGGTACTCCTACCTACTCCTAGCATGGAACACACTGTTCCATGATGAGAGTAGTAGTTCCTGTACTAATTGACAGATCACCTGGGATCCCGTTGCGATCCTTCTGTATAATTTATAGATGCGGCTGGCCGCTCTTCTCTGGTCCCCTGCACTGCCGTATATATATACACCTATTTATATTTCCTGCAGAGATCTGTGATTGGCCAGATGGTTCCAGCCAATCACAACTCTGTGTGCGAAATATGAATAGGTGTATATATACGTCAGTGCAGGGGACCATAGAAGAGCGGCTGGCCGCATCTATACATTATACAGGAGGATCACAGCGGGTGTCAGGAGTGACATCCGCTGTGATCTTTCCTTAACTGCAGGTACTACAGCTCCCAATATGGAGCACACTCTGCTCAATGCTGGAAGCTGTAGTACCTGCATTAATAGAAAGATCGCAACAGGTGTCAGAAGTTACACTCGCTACGATCTGTCTATTAATGCAGGTACTACAGCTCCCAACATGCAGTTAAGGACAGATCACAGCAGGGGTCACTCCTGACATCCGCTGCCATCGTCCTTTCTATTGCAGAAATGCGGAGCGACTTTCTCCTGCGCTCTGCATCTCTGCTCTGTACTCCGGTTTGCCAGTGATGTGAATAGAACATCGCTCATTCATATTTCCAGCTGAGAGCGGTGATTGGCTACAACCATCCAGCCAATTCCCCCTCTGGGCGGAAAATATGAATGAGTGATGTTCTATTCACATAACTGGCCGGAGTACAGAGCAGAGATGCGAGTATAGAGCCGCTCCTCATCTCTGATATATACTCACTTTATTAAAAATTTATTAAAAGTTCATTACACAAAATAAAAATGTCCTTAAATGTTTTCCCATCCCTATTGCATCCTTTTTTTTCCCCCCCAACACATTTTGAAAAAAAGCCAAAGGGGCCAAAAATGCAATTTCAACTCAAATGCAAAAACGCCATAAAAAATGTCAGATTCAGGAAATCGCACTGGCGTTTTTTCCTGGTGTTCTTTCAGTGAAAAAAAAACCAAGTGGAATTCCAGCCTAACTGCAATCCTTTTCTGTGAGAAATACTTATTTTTCTTGAAAAATTTCAGGGGTACCAATATTTACGGCCATGACTGTATGGGAGGTTATTTCAGTGATAAAGCATCCACTGGAACATGGGCAATTAATTTTTCTTGGACTCCATTTGGATTGTGGAGAATTCTTCCATATGAAATCTGTTGCATAAATGGGTACACAATGCTGCCATACACTTGTGTGTTGTATGATGCAACCGGTTTTAATTATTTAGCGTTAGCCAACCTTATTATAATAGTTGTCCTAATATTTCATTTGTGTAACATTTGTGAAATTTGTTTTTTTTTCTGTCACACCTCCTAGAAGGTGGCAAGCCCCTACAGACAGTCCTATCTCCCTCGTTTTTAAGCTTATGTTTTACTTTTTTTGCTTCTTGTTATATACTTAAAAGGGCTAAAAGAAAAAGTTTGCAAATCAACTAGTACCAGAAAGTTAAACAGATTTGTAAATTACTTAATATAATTTGCTAGTTAAAAATCTAAAACCTTCCAGTACTTATCAGCTGCTGTATGCTCTACAGGAAGTTGTGTACTTCTTTCCAGTCTAACCACAGTGCTCTTTGCTGACATCTCTGTCTATATCAGGAACTGTCTGGGGCAGGAGAGGTTTGTTATAGGGATTTGCTCATGTTCTGGACAGTTCCTGATAGAGGTGGCAGCAGAGAGCACTCTGGTTAGAGCATACAGCAGCCTATTAGTATTGGAAGGCTTAAGATTTTTCAATAGAAGTAATTTGCGAACATGTAAGAGGAGGGGGGTGTATGTAAAGCAGTGTCCCCGTCCCCTCATTAAGTTAGAGTAGGGAGATAGCATCAGATGGAGCCTGGTTGGCTGCAGAGTGATGCTAGCCCGGGCTCCACAACTGCACCAGCGAGTATCTCTATTCCTATGTAATTTCACATTTTCCGCTGGGTCCCGTGATTGGCCGGGACCGAGCAGCCAATCACAGGACATGGCGGGAAATTTGATATTACAGTAGATATAGAAACTCTGCGGCTCCGTTAAAAGGAGCCCGG
Organism: Hyla sarda; assembly: GCF_029499605.1. NCBI lineage: Eukaryota > Metazoa > Chordata > Amphibia > Anura > Hylidae > Hyla > Hyla sarda. Next base: position 86,782,052 of record NC_079193.1, on the reverse strand, counting down.
GATTCCTGCAGACGGGCCGGGAGATGTTCAGGAGCCGTCCCTGCCATCCCTCGGCGCTGCAGTCCACACTGAGGGATGGCAGGGATGGCTCCTGCACACCCCTCAGTCCGGCCGCAGGAGTCCCGGGCGGCTGCAGTGTTATGTCAGCCCGTGCTCCCTTTGCTACGGTGCCGCAGAGTTTACTGTAATTTCAAATTTTCCGCCGTGTCCTGTGTCACTGGATCTGGTGGGAAATAGGAAATTACAGTGAATTTCTGATCACCGCCGGGCAGGGAACGGAGCGCATTAACGCCCGCTTCCCTGGCTTGCTTGTCACCCTCTGCGCTGCATGACTACAACTCCCAGCATGCCCTTACAGTAAGGACATGCTGGAAGATGTAGTTGTTCAGTGGGGGCGGGTAACAAGCTTGTCACTTGCCCGTACCCAAAAAACTACAACTTCCAGCATGTCCTTACTGTAAGGGCATGCTGGGAGTTCTATTGCTGCAGTGGAAGGCAGGTAACAAGCTTGTCACTCGCCGGGCGGGAGATGTGCAAGCAGGTGACAATAAATGTATTAACCTATTTTTTTTGTGTTTTTCTTATCATTTCACATCCGCGTATCCTGTGAACTCCTTCGATGACCAGCATTTTTTTCTTTTTTAATGTTAATAAATTGGTTAACGAGGGATTGTGTGTGTGTGTGTGTGTGTGTGTTTTTTTATTTATTTTTATTTTTTTAATTAGATTTACTTGACAGGCTTAGTAGTGGAAGCTGTCTTATAGACTGAATCCATCACTAAACCGGGGCTTAGCATTAGCCACAAAAACAGCTAACGCTAACCCCCAATTATTACCCCAGTACCCACCGCCACAGGGGTGCCCGGAAAGAGTCAATACCAACAGGCCCGGAGCATCAAAAATGGCGCTTCTGGGAAGGGGTCAAGTCCTGGAAAAAAAAAGTGAGGGAACTCTTCCAAGAATTCCACTCAAGGGCTGGTACTGCGGGACTTCTGCTAATAGGAATGTTGTTCCTGTTGGGGGGAAAAGTGCAGGAACTCAGTTCCCATGCGTTCCTGCAGGACTTGTGCCCTGCTTCTGGGCCTTGGTGGTAATAGGCTGGGGAGGGCCAGAAACAATGGTCCTCTCCCACCCTGGTAACGTCAGGCTGTTGCTGCTTGGTTGGTATTTTGGTTGGCTGAGAATAAAAATAGGGGGGACCCTATGCTTTAATTTTTTTTGCATAAATAAGTATTTTTAAAAAGCACGCATTTTTTTTATTCTCAGCCAAATACCATCCAAGCAGCAACAGCCTGACATTACCAGGGTGGGCGAGGACCATTGTTTCTGGCTTTCCCCAGCCTAAATAACACCAGCCTGTTACCGCCTAGGCCCAGGAGCCCCATTTTTGACACTCTGTCTTCTCAGCACCCCTGTGGCGGCGGGTACCGGGGGTAATAATTGGGGATTAGCGCTAGCTGTTTTGGGGGCTACAAGATGGCTTCCACTGCTAAGCCTGTCAAGTTAAGTAAAAATAAAAAACACAACACGTTTAAAAAAAAATTTATTCCAGAAAAACACTCCCCCACAAGCCCTCGTTAATGGTTTTATTAACATTAAACAAAAAAAAGCTGGTCACCGTACTCCTCCTCCGAATCTAAAGTAATCCACAGGATACACTGATCTGTAATGAGAAGTAAAAAACAAACAAAAATGAGTTAGTACATTTAGGGTATGTTCACACTGTGGAATCCCGCAAGTGAAATTCTGCGCAGTGAATGTTGCCCTCAGTGTGAATAGGTCTTCCGCGAAACCCGTTCACACTACTGAATTTCAGCGGCAGACAATGAACAAAGAACATGTTCATTCTTTGCGAGTGAGCACTGCATAGCCTTCAATGGTGACGGCACAGTGCTGCGCGGTCCTAATGCCAAAGTATCTTCTGCGGCGGCTGCCAGACGGAATCTCCGCTCACTGAATTCAGCAAGCAGAGATTCCGCAGTGTGAACATACCTTTAGGGGGAAAAAAAAGTGGTAAAAAAATTTAATAAACACACATATATCGCACATTTTTTTCATAGTATGGTATTGTATTTGATAGTATGGTAAATATGTCATGCATAAGCAAAACCAAAAGCAAAAAAAATGCCTACAGAACTCTCTTACCAAAGCAATGATGATGAATGTCCCTGCAAGAGAATACGTGATGGTGAAGTCTGTGTGTTTCTTGGAGCAGTGTTCTGCTGGGAAAGCTTTGGTCCCGGAACACCCATTAATGGCAAAAATATTTTCCTTATGGCCATGGCCTCTTTTAGAAGGATATTTCGTGTGGCCATGATGCAAAATTGTTTATAAATAGTTTGTGGAATGTTACAAAGAATTCAAGGTGTTTGGTGGGCTTCAAAATGCCCCATATTTGAATCTGTCTGAGCTGGACAAACTCACTGGAAGCCCTACCATGCAACTTAAAACATCTGCTGCTAATGTCTTGGTGCCATATACTGCAAACTGCTCTGGTTGCATGAGAGGGTCCAGCACTGTATTAGTATGTATTAAAGGGGGTGCTGTTTTAACCACTACTACATGGGCCATCATTTGCTTTGGTCACCTCTAACCACAAGCCTCTTATGTATTCCAAATACATCAATTTCATTAGTCACAAGGCCACGGATGATTTCTGGGGCAGATTCTTAGAATTTGTGGTACATATCTAACATACCGTAATACAATGACAGACACTGTGTATATTAATACTATTGGATATGTTTTGATTCTCTGTGAAACGCACTGCAGAATTATGTGCACACTATGGAATATCCGACCCAAGAAATTCCGGGCAGAGATTCTGTTGCAGCGGCCTTCCATTGTTTTCATTGGGATTCTGCTGCACTTTGCTCACTACTGTTTTTCCGTGGCTGTACATTTTGTAGTGGCTGGTTCATGTCACTGAAACCCAACTCCCAAAAACTTAAGTGGGAGCTGCAGTAATATGACATGGCTCCATTCATTGTGGACATCCCAGCTCCAGAGGATAGGCCATTAGTGATGTTTTCCCAGAAAACCCCTGTTAAAGCTATGGCAATCGATGGGGGAGGTTTATCCAAACCAGTGCAAAGGAAAGTGGAGAATTTGCCTGGAGCAACCAGTTGGATTCTGTTGTTTTTTTATTTTTTGCAAAGTTCTTTTGGACATAAAATTCAAAATGTGATGCCAGATCCCATGGACAGCTTCTTGCGTTTTCCCTTGCACCAGTGTTAAAATAAATATCACCATTTAAGTGGTTTTTCACATTGGCTTAAAGGGGTATTCCAGAGTTTGGGAGAATAATTTGAAAAACGACTGCAGGGTCATTACACACACAGCAGTAGAACATCTATTCTTAAATGGGCACTGTCACCAAACTTTTTTTTTGATGTGTTGTAGTACTACAACATATCTCTAATATACTTTCATAATTTTTTTTTAATCATTAAAATAGTGTAATTTACATTTAAAAACCGGCCGTTAGGGGGTCTCCCTCCTAGTGGCCGGTTGCAGCCTGGCATGACGTTACTTGTGAATTGGCAATCGGTCCTAATTCATTCAGCCTGTGCTCGCTCCCTGCCTGTCAATCAGGCAGGCAGGAGCGAGCGCTGAGAACAGAGGATGCGCGCATTGGCTCCCTGGCCTCACACGCCGGTCCTGCCTCCCGGCATATACGTGCCGCTGCTGCTGCCTCAGGACTGTCCTGCACTTCGGTATGAGAGCGGGCTTCGGGGGGAAAGGGGAGAGGGGGTTTGGCAATTGGGGGCCGAGAGCGGAGTTCGGGGTAGCGCCATGGCCATAAAGTTTTTGTTTTCAATACAGGGTGCCTCTAGTTGTTTCACCACTACAACTCCCAGCATGCCCTGACAGCTAATAGATGTCAGGGCCAGCTGGTAGTTGTAGTGGTGAAACATCTATAGGCACCCTGTATAGATGAGCTAAGGGCGGAAGTCGGTCCCCCCAGGAGGCATCAGTGACGTCACGCCTGCTGAGGAAGTCTGCCTGATAAGTGCGCACACTACCATGTAGACAAAAAGGCATTTCTCAGATAGTGGAGGGGGTTAGGTATAGATGGGCAATAGGCAGGGACAGCAAAAAAAAAAAAAATAAAAAATAAAAAGATGGTGGGAGCTACTCTATAAACATGTATAATTACCATTTTTGTCTTGCTTTTGTTTCCTATGTACTCTATGAAGGAGATTTATCAAAACGTATCTAGAGGAAAAGTTGGGCAGTTGCCCATAGCAACCAGTCAGATCTTTCATTTTAAAAGGCCCCTGAAAACTGAAGCCATCTGGTTGCTATTGGCAACTGCACCACTTTTCCTCTGCACAGGTTTTGATAAATCTTCCGTGTTTCTATGTCCTGTTATGACTTGATTATATTCTATTATGATTGTATGTCTTTAAAGTAGTTTTCCCTTGATGACAGCTTACCACCATAAGATAAGTGGTAAGTGTCTGATGGTTGTGGGGATAGTGTCCCATGTGCCCTTGTTTGAACCAAGCAACATATTCCCAGTGCCACTTCATTCAATCTCTATTGGACTGCTGAAGGTATAGTACAGCTCTCTGTTATCTTTGGCAGCCCAATAGAGGTTGAGTGGATTAGCGGTGTGCTCGACTTCCTCTCTATTCATTTAGAGGCATTTGGGACTTCTGTTGCAAAATTACAACTCCCAGCATGTCTGGGTAGCCTTTCGCTGTCTAGCCATGCTGGGATTTGTAGTTGTAGTTACAACAGCTGTAGGCACAATGGTTTCTAACACTGATGAATGGCATGAGCTGCTCTGTCCTTGGGACCTGGCAGTGCCTTTAAAATAGTATATAGTATTCCACAGTGACCCATTCAGCTACTTATGTGTTCCTGCTGTTCTAGAGGAGCACCATGATTGAAACGAGCAGAGCAGCGTGCATTTATTTCTTTAAACTTAATAGTACCCGACCACAGGTGTAACTCGGGACCAGGAGGTGAGTCGTTTCACGGCAGATGGTAAAGAGGCAGAGGCATGTACTCTGGGGTCACTGATGTCTTGCTGCCTTTTAGACCCTTAAAGGAGAACTGCAGTGTAAATTTTAAAAGTCCCCGTGTCCAGGCTGCAAAAACATAAAAACAAACTAACTCCCCTTCCTACGTTCCTCCGTTGCGGAGATGTTGGCGTTCTGTTCCTCCGTTGCTGCTGACTTATGGTTTCTTAGGCTCGAAACGTCATAGTGCAGGCTGCGTATCGCCGGCAACAGTGAAGTCCTGCCTCGGCCGGTGATAGGCTGTGCGCACTGTCATGTAAGGAGCTCAGGCAGCAGGGAGAGCTCCTTACATGACAGTGTGCTGAACCTATCACCGGTCGAGGTGGGACATCGCTGCAGCTGGCGATACGCTGCCTGCAATGTGACGTTTTGAGCCTAAGAAGCCAGAAGCTAGCAACACTGGAGGAACGGGACGCCAGCATCTCCGTAACGGGGGAGCGTAGGAAGGTGAGTTAAAGTTTGTTTTTAAATGTTTTTGCAGCCCGGACACGGGGACTTTATAAAAAAAAATGTTCACCACAATGGTGCCAGAAAATTTAAACATATTTGTAAATTACTTCTATTAAAAAAAATATTAATCCTTCCAGTACTATATGCTCCACAGGAAGTTCTTTTCTTTTTGAATTTCCTTTCTGTCTGACACAAGTACTCTCTGCTGACACCTCCATTTTAGGAACTGTCCAGAGCAGGATAGGTTTGCTATGGGGATTTTCTCCTACTCTGGACAGTTTCTAAAATGGACAGAGCAGAGGTGTCAGCAGAAAGCAGTGTGGTCAGACAGAAAGGAAATTCAAGAAGAAAAGAACTTCCTGTGAAGAAAATAGCAGCTAATTAGTACTGGAAGGATTAAGATTTTTTTTTAATAGAAGTAAGTTACAAATATGTTTAACTTTCTGGCACCAGTTGATTTAAAAAAAAAATAAATAAATAAATAAATAAATAAAAAGTTTTCCAGTGGCGTACCCTATATCGCGTTGGTCCCGGCGCTCATCAACGGCCGGGACCCGCGGCTAATACCACACATCGCCGATCGCGGCGATGTGCGGTATTAACCCTTTAGAAGCGGCGGTCAAAGCTGACTGCCGTTTCTAAAGTGAAAGTGACCCGGCTGCTCAGTCGGGCTGTTCGGGACCGCCGCGGTGTCCCGAACAGCTTGCAGGACACCGGGAGGGCCCTTACCTGCCTCCTTGGTGTCCGATCGGCGAATGACTGCTCCGTGCCTGAGATCCAGGCAGGAGCAGTCAAGCGCCGATAACACTGATCACAGGCGTGTTAATACATCTGTGATCTGTGTAAAAGATCAGTGTATGCAGTGTTATAGGTCCCTATGGGACCTATAACACTGCAAAAAAAAAGTGTTAATAAAGGTCATTTAACCCCTTCCCCAATAAAAGTTTGAATCACACCCCCCTTTTCCCATAAAAAAAATAACAGTGTAAAAAAAGAAATAAATAAACATATGTGGTATCGCCGCGTGCGTAAATGTCCGAACTATAAAAATATATCATTAATTAAACCGCACGGTCAATGGCGTACGCGCAAAAAAATTCCAAAGTCAAAAAAAGTGCATTTTTGGTCACTTTTTATACCATTAAAAATTTCCAATCAAAACAAAAATCATACCGATAAAAACTTCAGATCACGGCGCAAAAAATGAGCCCTCATACCGCCCCATACACGGAAAAATAAAAAAGTTATAGGGGTCAGAAGATGAAATTTTTAAACGTCTAAATTTTCCTGCATGTAGTTATGATTTTTTCCAGAAGTACGACAATATCCAACCTATATAAGTAGGGTATAATTTTAACCGTATGGACCTACAGAATAATGATAAGGTATAATTTTTACCGAAATATGCACTGCGTAGAAACGGAAGCCCCCAAAAGTTACAAAATTGCGTTTTTTCTTCGATTTTGTCGCACAATGATTTTTTTTTTCCGTTTCGCCGTACATTTTTGGGTAAAATGACTAATGTCACTGCAAAGTAGAATTGGCGATGTAAAAAATAAGCCATAATATGGATTTTTAGGTGGAAAATTGAAAGGGTTATGATTTTTAAAAGGTAAGGAGGAAAAAACGAAAGTGCAAAAACTGAAAAACCCTGAGTCCTTAAGGGGTTAAAGGGGTATTCCAGGAAAAGCCTTCATTACACAAAACATGGAATTGCTTAAAGGGGTATTCCAGGAAAAAAAACTTTTTTTTATATATATCAACTGGCTCCAGAAAGTTAAACAGATTTGTAAATTACTTCTATTAAAAAATCTTAATCCTTTCAGTACTTATGAGCTTCTGAAGTTAAGGTTGTTCTTTTCTGTCTAAGTCCTCTCTGATGACACCTGTCTTGGGAACCGCCCAGTTTAGAAGCAAATCCCCATAGTAAATCTCTTCTAAACTGGGCGGTTCCCGAGACAGGTGTCATCAGAGAGGACTTAGACAGAAAAGAACAACCTTAACTTCAGAAGCTCATAAGTACTGAAAGGATTAAGATTTTTTAATAGAAGTCATTTACAAATCTGTTTAACTTTCTGGAGCCAGTTGATATATAAAAAAAAGTTTTTCCTTGGAATACCCCTTTAAGGGGGCAAAAAGAGCCAATGACATTGGGGAGGGGAGATATTTCCCCCTGGATCTGTGACTGTTGGGAGATATGGCTTCATTTGTATAAAAGCTAGATTGAAAGCCAATTGTTTCAGCCACACAAAACCTACAGTATGATTGCTTAATGCTTCCTGTTTTTTGGTGTGATAGTTATTGCCACTGAGAGACCTTGGTTTATCACTTTAGCAGATGATTTGTGCATAGACCATGATGTTGGCACTGTTCAGTGTTGTGTGTTCCGGTGGTTGGAGACCTATGCCGAGCTGAAATGACATTGAGAGTTGAACAGAAGTAAACCTCTGCATAGACAGATCATAAAATTTTAAAAATATTGCAAAGTGATCAGTTCTGTAGTGTGAAATTGGACATCACTTAACAAGACTAGGACTTAGAACAGTGTCTGTACAAACCACCAGAAGGAACATTGGGCTACGAGCCAAACATCCAGCTACATATGTTCTATTGACCTTAAGATAAAGGCTTTCATGGTGTAGATCAGGATGGGAATGAAGACCTATCCTCTTTAAGGGTACATTCCCACACGGCGTATTTGCTGCTGCGTATTTTATTTTCTCTGAAGTCAATGGGTAGGAAAATACGCAGCACCAAATACGCAGCAAAATACGCCGTGTGGGAACGTACCCTAAAGATGAGTCCAGCTTTTTTATTGGGTGCAATAGCTAAAGATTGATAAGGAGACCATGTGGGCAATGCCATGAAGAGGCCTTGTACGAGGTAATGTCTCACTGATCCTACTTGCGGAGTGTGGGGTCTGGAGCACAGCACCAAAGAATTTTATTTTTTGTTTCTATTTTTGATAATTAGCATATCCTGTCATCTTGCATAACTACTACTAGCTCCTATTGTCGAGCTTCCCTTTCCCGTTGTCTTCCAGAACCCTATTTATATTCTTGCTTAAGATGACGCCACTATTTGTGTTCGATCAGACCCAGGACAGTTAGGTTTTATAGTCACGGATACCGGATTACACAGGAAATTTACTGTTGGTCATCTATCATCTATTATCTGTCTTTCTATCTGGATAAAAAAAAAAAACCTTATGCTTGATAAACTTCAGAAATGTCATTTACTCGTTTGGGATTGTGCTTGATCTAAGTGGCGCTGAAACGATGGTCCAATATTATAGAACTGTGTAAACTTTGACAACGTCCTCCTTTTTATCTGAGAAGTCTGACGCTCATGGATGACAAGCTCCCAGGAGTGTCAATTAGATTTGATGCTGGAAATCAGTGGCCTAACCCTGATGCACTCACACTGAGAAGGGAACACTCCCACAGCAGTACAGATGTGGTTTTTATTCTTCTCACAGGAAAGGAAGGTAGGAATGCTTTTAACCCATTGTTGACAGGCTAGGAAATTGTCTATTCTGAAGTGTAAAATGTGTTTTAAGTCAAGAATAAAATTTTTACTTTTATATATTTGTTGTTTAGTGTAAGGATTCCTCTATTGTGTTCTAGTGCTCTCATTTTATTATTTTTTTTTTTTGTAAAGTTATACCGTATATACTCGAGTATAAGCCGACCCGAGTATAAGCCGAGACCCCTAATTTCAACCCAAAATCCCAGGAAAAGTTATTGACTCGAGTATAAGCCTAGGGTGGGAAATACCTCATCCCCCCCTGTCATCATCCAGACCCGTCATTAACATCCTCATCATCATCCCACACATCCCCCCTTCATCATCCCCTTATCATCCCACACATCCCCCCTTCATCATCCCCTTATCATCCCACACATCCCCCCTTCATCATCCCCTTATCATCCCGCACATCCCCCCTTCATCATCCCCTTATCATCCCGCACATCCCCCCTTCATCATCCCCTTATCATCCCACACATCCCCCCTTCATCATCCCCTTGTAATCATCCCACACCCCCCCCCTTCATCATCCCCACACCCCCCCCCCCTTCATCATCCTCTTCTCATCATTCGCCCTCAGTGGTCTTCAACCTGCGGACCTCCAGAGGTTTCAAAACTACAACTCCCAGCAAGCCCGGGCAGCCATCGGCTGTCCAGGCTTGCTGGGAGTTGTAGTTTTGAAACCTCCGGAGGTCCGCAGGTTGAAGACCACTGCGGCCTTCAACATCATCCAGCCCCCTCTCACCCCCTTTAGTTCTGAGTACTCACCTCCGCTCGGCGCTGGTCCGGTCCTGCAGGGCTGTCCGGTGAGGAGGTGGTCCGGTGAGGAGGTGGTCCGGGCTGCTATCTTCACCGGGGGGCGCCTCTTCTCCGCGCTTCCGGCCCGGAATAGAGGCGTTGCCTTGACAATGACGCAGAAGTACGTTGGCAATGAACGCACCTCTGCGTCGTTGTCACGGCAACGTGACTATTCTGAGGCCGGGCCCGAAGCGCTTAGAAGAGGCGCCCCCGGTGAAGATAGCAGCCCGGAACCACTATCCCACCGGACCACCTCCTCTCCGGACAGCCCTGCAGGACCGGACCAGCGCCGAGCGGAGGTGAGTACTCAGAACTAAAGGGGGGGAGAGGGGGCTGGATGATGTTGAAGGCCGCAGTGGTCTTCAACCTGCGGACCTCCGGAGGTTTCAAAACTACAACTCCCAGCAAGCCCGGACAGCCGATGGTTGCCCGGGCTTGCTGGGAGTTGTAGTTTTGAAACCTCTGGAGGTCCGCAGGTTGAAGACCACTGCGGGTGGGGGAGTTCACTCGAGTATAAGCCGAGGGGGGTGTTTTCAGCACGAAAAATCGTGCTGAAAAACTCGGCTTATACTCGAGTATATACGGTACTTATATTACATATCGTCTAGATGTTACTTGTGACAAAAACCATGGGGGAGATTTATCAAATCTTGGGAAGAGGAAGAGTGGGGCAGTTGCCCATAGCAACTAAACAGATTGATTCATGTTTCAGAGGCCTTTTTTAAAAATGTAAAAAGATGCCTGGTTGCTCTGGGAAACTGCACCACTTTTCCTCTACATAGGTTTTGTTAAATCCCCTTAAGGTACCTAAATATTGCTGCAGGGCGGGTACACCTTTTTGTGACTGTGAAGTCTAGGATTGAAGAATTTACACTGCTCAAAAAAATGGAACACGAAAATAACACATCCTAAATCTGAATGAATGAACTAATCGTATGAAATACTTTAGTCTTTACATAGTTGAATGTGTGGACAACAAAATCACACAAATTATCAATGGAAATCAAATTTATCACCCCATGGAGGTCTGGATATGGAGTCACACTCAAAATCAAAGTGGAAAACCACACTACAGGCGGATCCAACTTTGATGTAATCTCCTTTAAAACAAGTCAAAATGAGGCTCAGTAGTGTGTTTGGCCTCCACGTGGCCCTATGACCTCCCTACAACGCCTGGGCATGCTCCTGATGAGGTGGCGGTCTACTGAGGGATGTCTTCCCAGACCTGGACTAAAGCATCTGCCAACTCCTAGACAGTCTGTGGTGCAACGAGGCGTTGGTGGATGGAGCGAGACATGATGTCCTAGATGTGCTCAATCTGATTCAGGTCTGGGGAATGGGCGGGCCAGTCCATAGCATCAATGCCTTCCTCTTGCAGGAATTGATGACACACTCAAGCCACATGAGGTCTAGCATTGCTTGCATTAGGGTGAACCCAGGGACAACCGCAATAGCATATGGTCTCACAAGGGGTCTGAGGATCTCATCTCGGTACCTAATGGCAGTCAGGCTACCTCTGGCAAGCACATGGAGGGCTGTGCGCCCCCCCCAAAGAAATGCCAACCCACAACCGGTCATGCTGGATGATGTTGCAGGCAGCAGAACGTTCTCCACGGTGTCTTCAGACTGTCATGTCTGTCACATGTGCTCAGTTTGAACCTGCTTTCATCTGTGAAGAGCACAGGCTGCCAGTGGCGAATTTGCCAATCTTTGTGTTCACTGGTAAATGCCAAACGTCCTGCACGGAGTTTGGCTGTAAGCGCAATCTCCACCTGTGGACGTCAGGCCCTCATACCACCCTCATGGAATCTGTTTCTGAACGTTTGAGTAGACACATGCACATTTGTGGCCTGCTGGAGGTCATTTTGCAGGGCTATGGCAGTGCTCCTCCTTGCACAAAGGCGGAGGTAATGGTCATGCTGCCGGGTTGTTGCCCTCCTACGGCCTCCTCCACGTCTTCTGATGTACTGGCCTGTCTCCTGGTAGCGCCTCCATGCTCTGGACACTACGCTGACAGACACAGCAAACCTTCTTGCCACAGCTCGCATTGATGTGCCATCCTGGATGAGCTGCACTACCTGAGCCACTTGTGTGAGACTCCTTCTCATGCTACCACTAGAGTGAAAGCACAGCCAGCATTCAAAAGTGACCAAACATTAGCCAGGAAGCATAGGAAGTGGTCTGTGGTCACCACCTGCAGAACCACTCCTTTATTGGGGGTGTCTTGCTTATTGCCTATAATTTCCACCTGCTGTCTGTTCCATTTGCACAACAGCATGTGAAATAGATTTTCAATCAGTGTTGCTTCCTGAGTAGACAGTGTGATTGACTTGGAGTTACAGTGTTGTTTAAATGTTCCCATTATTTTTTTGAGCAGTGTACTATTTAGCTCCGTATTATCTTAAAACGTACACAACCATAAACTAAATGTATACTTGTATAGCTTTTTATACTAATGTTTTTTGCACTGTAAGAGATTTGGTTATGTTATGGTATGTGTCTGTAAAGCCTTTTTCAGTATACAAATGCTTATCTTATGTATGAAAACGATGGGGGAGATTTATCAAAACCTGTGCAGAGAAAAGTTGACCAGTTGCTCATAGCAAACAACCAACTTGCTGCTTTCATTTTGAAAACTAAAAGGCATCTGATTGGTTGCTATGGGCAACTGGTCAGTTTTTACTCTACACAGGTTTTCATAAATCTCCCCAAACATGGTTACCCTTAGCAACCAATTACAACAACGCTTTCTTTCTTTTTTTTCCTTTCTGTAGTGTAGAAAATAAAAGTGAGCAACAACAACCATTTTTCCTTTAGGGTACGGTCACACTTTGTGGATACGCAGCATATTTGATGCTGGGAGAAATCTGCTGAGCAGCGGGAAATACGATATGTATGTGCTAGGAGCAGACACAGGGCTTTCCCCCGCCACAGCCCTTTGTCTGCAATAAGGTTCGGGAGCCAGCCGCACGTCAGTTATGCCGTTGCGCATGGCCGGCCTCCTAACTATATTGCCGGCCTCCTAACTATATTACCGGGGAAAACCCTGTCTGCTCCTAGCGCATTCACAGCATATTTCCCGCTGCTCAGCAGGTTTCTTGCAGCGTCAAATATGCTTTGTATGTGTCCAGTGTGACCCTACCCTTAAGGGTACGGTCACATATGACTTGTCCATTGCAGGTTTTCCCGTTGCTGAAATTCTGCCTGAAGTCAATGGGTAACAACACAATTCACAAGTGGAATTTCAGTGAGTTAAAAAGGGGTCTCCACCCCTGGACATCTTTATCCCCTATCCTTTGGAGAAGAGTTCTGATCATGGGGGGGTCCGGCCGCTAGGACCCTCCTGCTAAATCTTGACGGCACTCTGGCGTTCTGAACATTTTTGCTTAAAACGCTGAGTTTGGGCGGCCGTGGTCGTGACATCACTCCACGCCCCCTCCATTCATGTCTATGGGAGGGGGCATGATGGCTGTGGTCACGCGTTACACCCACTCCCATAGACATGAATGGAGGGGGCGTGGCATGAAGACACGACCATGGGCGCCTGAACAGAGTGTTCTTTAAAAAAAAAAAAAATATTCAGAACGCTGGGGTGCAGCCCGGAGATAGCTCTGGTCCCACCGGCCAGACCCACCGTGATCAGACATCTTATCTCCTATCCTATTGGATAAGGGAATAAGATGTCCAAGGAATGGAGTAACACTTTAAGCCATTGCTTGACAAATCATGGGCTGTACATCCATTTAAAAAAACAAACAGTTTCACTTGCCTAGGTTCCTGAGAGGACACACGAGGAGAGGAGGAGACAGTAACAGACACACTGGGGGAAGATGAAGGAATAGTAATAATTTCACGCAGGGGAGATGAGGGGACAGTAATAACTGACTCACAGGTAGATTACTAATTACTGATCATATGTCATATGACATAAAGTTGGGTAGTCATGTTACGTGTGGCATCCTGGCTCCTAACTTTTTTTTTTTTTTCTACGGACTCCTAGACTCTGCTGTAGGACATCTTATCCCCTATGCAAGGGATAGGGGATAAGATGTTTGATCGCTGGGTACCCCCCTGTAGCAGCCCAGTACCTCAGAAGCCGGAGCCAAGTTTTCTCCAAGGCTGATGACTGGTGGTGCAGGGGATGGGGCATCGTGACGTCACGTCCCCGCTCCCTCATGACGGCACGTTCGCCCACCTCAGTGCAAGTCTATGGAAGGGGCGTCATGCCCCGTCCCCTGAACCGCCCGTCATCAGCCTTGGAGAAAACTTAGCTCCGGGCTGCTGAGGTATCAGGCTGCAGGGGTCTCCATTGGCAGGCTCCCCCGCGATCAGACATCTTATCCCCTATCCTTTAACAGTTTCTTAAATGTCCACATATTTTCAAATTGTAAATGTTAGAATTTGCACCAACAAGGTATCTAACAAGAACAAAACTCCAGCCACGAAAAACAGTTAGGTAGAAGTACACAGGTTAACAAGTAGCAAGTCTAAATGTATTCCTTTATAATGTGTTATATATCTTTTATTATCTAAATGAGGATTTATGGTTCCCTTTGCATTTGCTCCTTAAAGAATTGGGAAGAGAAAAAGAATTGGGATGAGTGAACTAAACTGTAACCCAATTTCCCAAGTCAAGACAGTTATTTGTTCCTGTTACACCCAATAGAAATTATCCAGCCCACAAATAATTTGCCATCATATTTTCATAAAGCATATAAGATTAATAACCTGAATGGGCTCAGAGATTAGGTACCTAAAGGTAGCAATGAAAGTGATTTAGAGATGAACAAATAGATTTGGCACAAATAAAATTTGTTCTGAATTTCCCAAATTTTGACATTTAAACTGAACAGATCTCTCAAAGCAGCAGCTGATGCTACTATTAAAGCATACCTTTCAGATCCAATTAAGAATAAAAAGAAAAATAAATTAATATGGCCCAGTACCTAATCCTGACTGAGTACATCTAATTTTTATGCCTGTATCACCTATTTATTATTAAAATACCTCTCTTTATTAGCTCACCTGTGGTGGGAGGTGATTGGTGTGTCTGCTCATGTAGCCTTGTCCATAAGTCCTCTCTTGTTCATGACTCATGGACAAGCCTGATGCTGCTGCAGGACTGGTTAGTGTCCCAGTAGGTATGGAGACCCCTAGTGGTGGTATTTTCAGGAGCCGTTTTCTTTATTAAATATAAAAAAAAAAAAAAAAAAAAAAATAACAACCATATTACAAAATTTCTTTAATTTTCATCAGTCACAAAATATATAAAAAGTTTTGGCATCTGACACTGCCCATTTCAGGGGTTGTCCAGCAGAAATTATTTTTCTACAAATATGCCCTGGGCTGCCTACTTGAATAAAAAAACCTATACTTACCTCTCAGTCCCTGCAGCCTCTGGTATGACTGCTCTCCATCTGCATAGTGTTCCACTTCCAGGTGCTGGAGCCTGTTTACAGGGGTACTCCGGTGGAAAACATATAAATTTTTTTTTTAATCATCTGGTGCCAGAAAGTTAAAACAGATTTGTAAATTACTTTAATTTAAAAGTCTTAATCCTTCCAGTACTTATCAGCTGCTGTATGCTCCACAGGAAGTTATTTTCTGACCACAGTGCTCTTTACTGACACCTCTGTTCATGTCAGGAAATGTCCAGAGTAGAAGCAAATCCCCATAGCAAACCTATCCTGCTCTGGACAGTTCCTGACATGGCTCCAGAAAGTTAAACATATTTGTAAATTACTTCTATTAAAATATCTTAATCCTTCCAGTACTTATCAGCTGCTGTATACTACAGAGGAAGTTAAGTTGTTCTTTTCTGTCTGAGCAAAATGCTCTTTGCTTACACCTCTGTGTGTCAGAAACTGTCCAGAGCAGGAGCAAATCCCCATAACAAACTTCTTCTACTCTGGACATTTCCTCACATGGACAGAGGTGTCAGCAGAGAGCCCTGTGGTCAAACAGAAAATAAATTCAGAAACAAAAGAACTTCTTGTGGAGCATACATCAGCTGATAAGTACTGGAAGGATTAAGATTTTTAAATAGAGGTAATTGTTCCACTGGAGTACCCCTTTTAGCCAGCGTGCAGCTCAATCACTGGGCACCGCTGCAGCCATTGACGAACTGACGGAGGAGCAATGTGACGTATTAGGTTGGCACCGGCCTTCCTTTTTTGTTTAAGGAGACAGTCTGGGCAAGTTTTTAAGAAAATTATTTTTGTCAGACAACCGGTTCTTTTTTTTAGCTGAACATAATCTGTGTTCTCCATCACGATCCATACTGCACTACTATAGCTGGGAACTCTATCCCGCACAGGATACATATAGTAAGCCTGGAATATAGGAGACCACAGAGTGCCATGGATTCTAACATATCTGCAGCAAGATGAGTTTCAGGAAATCTGCTGGTCTCTAGAATTGATGATATATAAATTAATTTCTTAACTGTTTATTTCAATTGGTTCCTAATATAAGGTGTAAAGATATGATATTTTTATGTTAAATAAATTAAACATTTTTTAAAAAGTTTACAAATCTTGCCTTAGTTTAAGTGGAGATTTTTAATCGTATTCAATCTTACTTTAAAAATTACTGCTATATTTCCTAACACGCTACAAATACATTTGATCCTTTGAGTGAAAGAGACCCGGAGAAAAATTCCAGCTAATTATAGGCTTTATTTCCTTATTATTTTTCCTTGTTAGTAGCAATATCTATGTGCTCAGAGGTTACAGCATGATGTACTTATCTGCTCTGCTTTAGTTTTACACGTGAGTTGTTAAGCAGGAATAAATGAGGTTCTTCTGGCGAGTTAAAATGTGAACCGACTGTCACAATGAGATGGCTCTCGGAGCAGTTAGCCAGCATAATAAGGCACACTTGAGTAATTGAATTTGCATAACAAGGGCGCTGAAGAGTTCTGACAGGCAGAGATATTTGTCTTGCTGGAGATCTCCAGATGGACATGACCACACAGCAGCTGGGCGGCACAGGGCTCAGCATGGTCAGCAACACCCAGGCTGTCAGCTGGCCCCTGTGACTGCAGAGCCCTGGCAGGCCAGCTGGTGGCTTCTGACAGCCAGGGTCCACAGTCAAAGAATCTTTTCAGGCTGGCTGTCAGGTTATGCTATCTGCAGGGACTAGCGGTGGGATGGAATAAGTTACCAATGATGGTTGTTAGCATGGTTGAGAAATCTGCTTCTGTGAGGTGTAGGCTTGTTAGCTGCTGGGGCCTTTTCTACAAGGTCATTTTTTTAAATCTTTTTTTTCTTTAAGGAATAAGGCATAATTATACTTCAACGTACGATGTGAAATCCTTGCTCAAACCCTGTGTTCAGTAAAGTGCGCATTATCTAATGGCAGTCGCTTGTAATTACTTGTTTGTGAAAATAGGATTAATGTCATTCTGCTTAGCATATGAAGATGATCTTTGTCATAGCTTATTATAAGTTTTTTTTTTAACAATTTTTTATATATCTTCCAGCTATTTGCAATATATTATTTTTTTTTGTTTTATGTTTTTTTTCCTTTTGGGCTATCCAGAGGGCTTTATAGAATACAGCCACAGATTGAGCATTGCATGTTTGCTTTTCTTTCTGGATGCAATGTGAATCTTGTCCATCCTGATCCTCAGGGTTCATAAATACAATACCAATTGATTTCAAGATTTTGCAGCACTCATTTCACACGTCAGAAGTTCCGCAGTGGAACATGAGGATGTTGGTTCCTCGGAAGATTGAAAAATTTTCATATCTTCCACCGGAATCTGTCAGGAAAGTCCCATTTGTCATTATACTTATGTACATGGAAAATTGCTGCAGACATTAGCACAGATTCCAAATCATTTCTTCTCAGTGCAGACGATTGCAGATCCATTGAGGAAATTCAGCAAGAAAAGCCATGTTCACACAACGGAATTTCTGAGCAGAATTTGAGAAAAAAAAAATTCATCTTGGAAATTCCTTTGCAGCAGAGTCCCTATCTTTTTAATAGGACTGCGCTGCACCACACACACGGCAGAATTTCTGAGACAGAGGTTTCCATTGCGGAAATTACCATTCAAGTCTCTGCCGAAAGGACAAACCTATCAATTATTTTGGCCGAATCAGCTTGGGAACTCATTGCTGTCTATGGAGGCGACTCATTTCTGAGTGGCCCTAGCGATGGCCCTAGCAGAATGTCCACAATATTTACGCCGCAGGAATATACAGTGGGGCAAAAAAGTATTTAGTCAGCCACCAATTGTGCTCCCACTTAAAAAGATGAGAGGCATGTAGTTTTCATCATACCTCAACTGTGAGAGACATAATGAGTAAAAAAAAAAAAAAACATAAAATCACACTGTCTGATTTTTAAAGAATTTATTTGCAAATTATGGTGGAAAATAAGTATTTGGTCAATAACAAAAGTTCATCTCAATACTTTATTACATACCCTTTGTTGGCAATGACAGAGGTCAAATGTTTTCTGTAAGTCTTCACAAGGTTTTCACACACTGTCGCTGGTATTTTGGCCCATTCAGATCTCCTCTAGAGCAGTGATGTTTTGGGGCTGTCGCTGGGCAACACAGACTTTCAACTCCCTCCCAAAGGTTGAGATCTGGACACTGGCTAGACCACTCCAGGACCTCCCAAACACATCCGGGCGGTGTGTTTGGGATCATTGTCACACTGAAAGACCCAGCCAGGTTCCAACTTCACTGCCCTTGCTGATGGAAGGAGGTTTTCACCCAAAATCTCACAATACATGGCCCCATTCATTCTTTCCTTTTCACGGATCAGCTGTTTTGGTCCCTTAGCAGAAAAACAGCCCCAAAGCAAGATGTTTCCACCCCCATGCTTCAACGTAGGTATGGGCTACTTTGGATACAACTCGGCATTCTTTCTCCTCCGAACACAACGAGTTGAGTTTTTACCAGACATGTACTACCAGACATGTACTTAAAGGGGTACTCTGGCCCTAATACATCTTATCCCCTTATAAGATGTCTGATCGCTGGGGACCCCCATAGTCTGTCATTCAGCACACACTTTTGCGAGCTCTCCCACAGCGCTGGAGTGTGCAGCGTGATGACTCTGCCCCCGTGTGATGCCCCAAACCCCCCCAAAATCAAACAACCCCCCCACCACCGCACTGTGGGAAGGCGATACGCCCAACTAGCCCACCAGGGAGCATTTACATTTCCCTTTAGACGCCACTGTCAGCTTTGACCGCGGCGATCCAAAGAGTTAATAGCCGGCCGCGGCATTCGCCACATGCCGGCTATTAGTGGCGGCCCCAGCTACTGAAACCAGCTGTGGGCGCCGGGTATGTAGCGGGCTCCTGACTTGAGCCCGCACCATACCCGGTGGCCCCCAGTTGATATCACCCTGAGAGCCACTGTACTTGTCGGTGGCTTTTACGTCTGGCCCTGCTTTCCCGAAGCCGGGCTAGAGGCCTGAAAAATTCACCTGCTCAGTGTCCGGAACTGCATATCTCGGGTGTCTGGCGATAGGATTTCATCATCCCTGTATTCTCTTTATTAATGTAATAGTGATGGCTCTGATTATGTGTTTGTGTATTAGGGTATTGGCACACGTGCCGTGTTTTGCTGTGTATTTACCTACCATTGTAGTCAATGGGTAGCAAAATATGGCATGTGTGACCCTACCCTTACTGTACTACAGGTCTTTCCTTGAGATATTCTGTTTAGAAACCAAATAAAAGGAAAAGCACTTGAGCTAGTATGCTCATCAGGGATTTATTAAAACTTGCATGGCTATAAATGTTTAGGCCGATCAAAGGACATCTAGTAAGGGGAGACATACGTTGAGCAGGACCTGGATCTGAATCTCCATTAAATTTGCTTTCACTCACAATAGTTCATGGACCACTAAATGAATTCAGATGCCTGGCGACAAGGAACAGGAGTATTCACAGAAGTAATCTAAAATCACACTGCATTTATGCACATTTGCATGAACAGTATATCAAAATTCACCTGGTATGACAAGGGGATTTTTTTTTTTTTTTTTTTTACCTTTTTTCTTATAACCAGATGTTTGTTTGTTTTTTTTCTTCAAAAATTAGGAGGGTGTGTTTTTTTTTTTTTTTGCCTAGTATACCACTTGATTCTACTATATTGAAGCGTATAGTTAACAAAAATGTCATGTATTGGCATGGTAAAATTTGCAACAGCTTTATTATAAAAGGGCCCATTAACTCATCTAAAATTTTCCACTAACATCCACTATTGCTTATTATTTTATACTTTACTGCAAAACCTTTAAAAAGAAACCATTTTCAGTTTTGTGATTTTAAGTGAATATATCTGTTTAGTTTTAATGGACGACCCTAATAGTAATTTGGTGATGGTGGTTAGCATATGGGTGTTTTTATTTTTTATTTATTTATTTTTTTTTTAAATGTCCTCAACCCTTGCTAATTTTAATATGTAACTGTGTGTATGTCTAAGTGTGTGTGTGTGTATATGTGTGTAAGTCCGATTTGATAACTGACACTTTGTTTTATATTTTGGTGCTTACATTTCTTGGTTTTATGTGGTTTTATATTTTAGTGCTTAAATTTCAATAACATGTTAAATAATTTTTAAGTGTAATAAAATTCACATTGTAAGGCTTCAGGGTGACATGAAATCATAGGGCTACTGATAGGCTATGGATGGCTACTGGGAATGTATTTATTCAATGTGCTCTGAGTGGATTGTAATGTTGTTATGGTAAATTTAGGAGAAAATTGTTCATTAGCTATGGTAGTCACATTTCAAAAGCTTAGGAATGCATGGCAGAACTTGGACAAGATTGTAGTGATCACATGGGATTAATACAGAATCCTCTTCATTTAAATTATATGTGAGTAAAGGAATTGTAGAAATAAAACAAAGTGATTCATTTTTGTACTGTGTTTATACCAAAATTAATATCCACTATTTCAGCTATATCGGTGCAAACCATAAAAAAAAATTTATTAGGATATTTTTTCCCCCTATATTGTAAGATGTTTAGATTTGCACATTTGTGCATTACTGATGGAACCATAATACCTTGCTGAAATAACAGTGCAAAAATATATTAATGTATTTTACTTCTGTAGGGAATGCTGGAACAAGCCAGCATTAGGACCACTCAAAGATGCGCCATAGATGGCAATGCATTTCCGAGTGCATTTAGTGGTGAAAAATCTGCTGTAGAAATTGTAATGTGCAACAGAATACTATAAAATACACACACAAATAAAGTCTGCATCATATTTTCTGCAACAAAACATGACCATTTCTCTATTGCCTCCTCAAACAGCTTAACACAGTCACAGAAAAGTCATAAACATTGGTTAATAACCCTTTAAAAAAAATCAAAGTGGGGAAACCTTTTAAAAGACATCTGCAGTGATATAACACTTATCCCCTATCCACAGGATAGGGAATAAGTGTTTGATCGCGGGGGTCCGAACGCTGGGACTCCCCGCGATCTCCTGCACGGGGCCACAGCTCTCTTGTACAGGTGGTGTCCCAGCACACGCCTCCTCCATGTAGTTCTATGGGAGAGGTGGGGATGCATCGTTCATGCCTCCCCGCCTCTCCCATAGAGCAGTATGGGGAGGGGACGTACCGTCGACCTCATTAAGGTCGACGCTACACGCATTGACCAGCGCACGGCAATGCCAAGGCCCCGTTTGAGAAATGTGGTTCGGGGATAAGTGTTATATCACTGCAGATGTCCTTTAAGTAAATAAAAACTGTCCCATTTTTGCCATATTAAGTGGTGTTAAGAAATAGTGCCTAATCTTCTATTAACCGTTCCTTATTAAAATTAAACTAAATTAAATTATCATTTTCCCCCATGACGCTGTAGTAACACCTTTCCATAACTTTGCTATGTGTGATCTTAACACAATTTAAAGGGTCTATCCGATGCTGGGATTTTTTCCATATTTAAAGATAGTGGTGACCATTCAAAGAAATGGCTTTAATAGCCTTTTATAGGCAGTTATGCAGATTGATTTTAAAAAGGAGCAGCTCCATCTTTTTATGGAGGATCGTCCCTCCTTCTCAACATCTCCAACAAATGAGAACATCCTGGAGAGCTTATTGGGAGTATAATGTCGCCTATATAACAGCATTCTTGAAATTTGGAAATGTTTTATACATCTTGGAACTAACTTGGTCCTGCATACTACTTGCCACTGCCCTAAAGAAAAGGTTTTACCAAAATCTACTTAACCACAAAAGGCATTTTCGAGGAATTGCTTCTATTTATATACTTAGCACCTTGATAAACCCCTAGGGATTCAGTGGCCTGGAGATTGTGCCACTGCTAGAGCTGACGGTCAGTGACAGCCGGGCTCTCCTGAGAGAAAGCAGGGAGGGTGTATTACCATTCCTGCCTTACAAATTGTTATATACACATTACTCAATGAACGCCGTGTATACAGATCACAAAGAAGCAATACTGCTTCTCATCAAGGTGATCATGTGATAGCCGATGCTGGCTACTTGCAAGAGCTATTGGTTCTTTGAAGACCCAGATCCGCTCTACAGGCAGTGCTTATAGGTCATCTCCAGTTACAGGGGAAATCAGCAACAACACAAATGTATGATAATGAGAACATTTCCCGCAAATGTCTTTTATGACCTAACGGGGAGCACAAAATGTGAAACAAAAAATTTACATATATAGTAATGACCGTAATGGAAATATGAAATTTCAAACATTATTTTAGTGTTACTTTGTGCTATTAATAATAATACAAAATTTAAACAGACACATATTTCTATTATATATTTTCCTAAAAAAAATATTACTGACCGAAACCAACTAATTTGACTGTTTATGGTTTAAAAAAAAGTCTGTTCTGTTTTATTTTTTATTTTTTAAGAGCTTGTTTGGACTGTGTTGCTGTAACCTAAAAAGCCTTACAAAGTAGACTAAATAGTAAAAACAAAACGGTTGAGTGTGTACATAGCCTCAAATGTTGTATTGGAGCCTAGCTGCTAAGCAGTTCTGGTTCTGACCCTAATTTTTAAGTTTGCTGATATTTTGTTTTTTTGCTGACTGTTCCTTAGGCCCCCGCTGTTTTGTCTTAATTTCTCTGTCTCTGCACCCATTTTTTTTTTCTTGTGTGGGTTTTTGTCCCATAATATGAGGGAATTTATCTCCACTTTAAGATGGAGAAGGTCTTTCAGGAATACATAAAGCACAGAAAGGATGTAATTTGTGTCAAGGAAACTGACTTCACGACTGCCTCCCGTTCATAAGTCTTACTCTAGATCCTGCAGGCGAGAGAATAAAAGAAAAATTTCTCCAGACTTGGCGCTTTTACCCTTAAAATTGTAGATTTATTCAATAAAAGATCCAGACAGGTATTAAAAGGCACTGGCCAGTGCCTTTTAATACCTGTCTGGATCTTTTATTGAATATATCTACAATTTTAAGGGTAAAAGCGCCAAGTCTGGAGAAATTTTTCTTTTATTCTCTCGCCTGCATCTCTCTACCTCGGCCGAAATCCTTTGGAAATCGGGTCTCCAGGGCTGCCTACCCGCTCCTGTTACATGCTGCAATAGATGTTATGCTCTTAGCATAACCTACTTCGGTGAGCATAACTAATCTGCTCTAATAAAATGACACGTTTTATGTCCGATATAATGCACTAGGATGCGCTCCTGTTTTTTCTTTTTTTTGCATCTTTAGTTTACTCTAGATCCTAACAGTCAACCTTTGCCACTAAATGTAGGGAGTAGTCTTATTTAATTTGTGCAATGACCCTTTTCGATAGATTTCCAACAGTCACATAATCTAGCAAACTTATCAGGCTGGTTTCACATATGCTGTTTTTTTTTTATTTTTTAAGAAGATATCTGACCCCCCAAAAAAGTACTCCACATTGCGTGGATATTGCTTACTATTGCGCCTTGCATCTATCTTGATCATTACTCTCATTACCTTTGGCACTTTTCTATGTAACATCCAGCTGAACACCGACCTAAAACTACATTTCCTGGCAGTACTCTCTTCTTGGTCTCATACGAGGGCATGAATCACTATGGACCCACAATGAGAAGTGAGGATATATGAAGTTAGTCTTCTGCGGGGAGCCAAGGAGTGAGGAAGAGGACCACCAGTAGGGGCTTTCATGAGACTTCCTGCTATAAGTACAAATTTGCTTCACACATCAGCTACATTCAGAGTATGACATGTTTGCCATTATGCGTTAAAGTGCATTTAACCTGTTAAGCACCCACGGTGTGGCCCCGCGTCATAGCGGGCCGGGCCCGGCCGTAGTTAACCCGTGGCTAATAGCGCGCGGCATTGATCGCGGTGCCGCGCGCTATTAACCCTTTAGACGCGGCATTCAACTTTGAACGCCGCGTCTAAAGGGTTAATAGCGCGTGGCACCGTGATCAATGCCGCGCGCTATTAGCCACAGGTCCCGGCCGTAGTTAGTTTCTAAAGTGAAACTAAATCACTTCCGGTTAGCTCAGGGGGCTGTTCGAGATCGCCGCGGCGAAAAGCCGAAAAGCTGTAGGACACGAGGAGGGTCTCCTACCTTGCCTCCTGGTGTCCGATCGCCGAATGACTACTCAGTGCCTGAGATCCAGGCATGAGCAGTCAAGCGGCAGAATCATCGATCAGTGGTTTCTTATGAGAAACCACTGAACAATGTAAAAGATCAGTGTGTGCAGTGTTATATGTCCCTATGGGAGCTATAACACTGCAAAAAAAAATAAGTGAAAAAAACGTAAATAAAGATCATTTAACCCCTCCCCTAATAAAACTTTGAATCACCCCCCTTTTCCCATCTAAAAAAAAAAAAAACTGTGTAAATAAAAATAAACATATGTGGTATCGCTGCATGCGGAAATGTCCGAACTATAAAAATATATCGTTAATTAAACACGCACGGTCAATGGTGTACGCACAAAAAAATTCCAAAGTCCAAAATAGTGCATTTTTGGTCACTTTTTATATCATGCAAAAATTAATAAAAAGCGATCAATAAGTCCTATCAATGCAAAAATGGTACCGCTATAAAATTCAGATCACGGTGCAAAAAAATGAGCGCTCATACCGCCCCATACGCGTAAAAATAAAGTTATAGGGGTCAGAAGATGACTATTTTAAACGTATAAATTTTCCTGCATGTAGTTATGATTTGTTCCAGAAGTACGACAAAATCAAACCTATATAAGTAGGGTATCATTTTAATCATATGGACTTACAGAATAAAGAGGTGTCATTTTTTTTCTAAAAATTTACTGTGTAGAAACGGAAGCCCCCAAAATTTACAAAATGGCGTTTTTTCAATTTTGTCTCACAATGAATTTTTTTTCGTTTTGCCATAGATTGTTGGGTAAAATGACTGAAGTCATTACAAAGTACAATTGGTGGCACAAAAAATAAGCCATCATATGGATTTTTAGGTGCAAAATTGAAAGAGTTATGATTTTTTTTTAAGGTAAGGAGGAAAAACGAAAATGGAAAAACTCCGGGTCCTTAAAGGGTTAAGTGGTATTCCAGTGGAAAACTTTTTTTTTTTTTTTGGCATCAACTGATGCCAGAAAGTTAAACAGATTTGTAAATTACTTCTATTAAAAAAAAAAAACGTAATCCTTCCAGTACTTATTAGCGGCTGTATACTACAGAGGAAATTCTTTTCTTTTCCTCTGTAGTATACAGCCGCTAATAAGTACTGGAAGGATAAAAACATTTTAATAGAAGTAATTGGAAAATATGTTTTAACTTTCTGGCACCAGTTGATGTAAAAAAAAAAAAAAAATTTCCTCCGGAGTACCCCTTTTATTTGTCTAAACAGGGATGCCCGTTTAAGCCAAAGCTGTTAATAGATCCAAAAGAAAGGGACATCTTCTTTTTTTTTTTTTTTTTTTTTAAACATTATAAAGGGCTTTGGCTGGGTTCACACTACGTTTTTCCCATATGGAACCGTATACATGTGCGTTTCCCTTTGACGTCCATGTTAAAAAAAAAAAAAAATGTATGCGGTTGCAGTATGGTTTTTAAACCGGAGTCAAAACCGTTGTTGACCACAATTTTGTCTCCGGTTTAAAAACCGTACTGCAACCGCATACGTTTTTTTTAACATGGACGTCAATGGGAAACGCACATATATACGGTTCTATATGGGAAAAACGTATACGTTTTTACTTTGCACATGCGCATTTGAATCCTAAAGTCCCCACCCAAGACCCCTCCCATTATAAATGGACAAAATTTTCAAAAACGTATGGTTTTTTTTTTCTATAAAAACTGACAGAACTGTATGCACTTTTAAAAACAGTATACTGTTTAAAAACGCATACGGTTTACTTTTTTCCATACTG
This sequence comes from Hyla sarda, assembly GCF_029499605.1. NCBI lineage: Eukaryota > Metazoa > Chordata > Amphibia > Anura > Hylidae > Hyla > Hyla sarda. The sequence goes on along the minus strand of NC_079193.1, from coordinate 86,755,913 downwards.
TTCCATCCATTTTTTTTGCCATACGGTTTTCTTTAGAAAAACGGATTGAAAACAGTATGGCAAAAACGTAGTGTGAACCCAGCCTTAGTTGTAGATTTGGTTTACAGAAGATTTTTAATAGCTTAAAATGAAACATACTACACTCTAGTGCAGCCTACTACACGCATCAGTCCATATTCCTCTTAGCGTAAGTGGCACAATGATTAGATTAGACTGATGAAAGAATAGACTCTTAGTTATGAGTCACCTGTAGCCATAATGGGGACACTAACCCCCCTATTAGTAATCATGTCTACACAGAAACCTGTCTGTCACCTCCATGAAGGATGTGAAGAGGCGCGTGCAGCACACCCTTTTAGTAAAAATAGAAACTATAACTGTGAGTACACAGTATGTGGTCATCTCTCAGATTAGCCAAACAGGGCAGTTTTTGACATTTTTGCTACACACATTTACACATCTGTAGCAGACATCTCCTGTCTTCTTACAGTATAGATATTTAGTTGACATCCTCTTTAAGTATACCAGAGATCAGCAATATAAGAAGAATCAAGGTTACAAAACCCACTTGTTCCACAATGAGGTGCACAGAATAATAAAGTGCTGAGCCTACACACTCACACTTTTTTTTCGACAAGTTTGATATTTTTCTAGAAATCTATAGCTAAGGTTTAGTGATTAGATGGCACAAATTGTTATATATGCTTGATTGCTCATATTTTTATTCATATGCTATGTATCTTGCAAACATTCAAATTTACACTTTCATCGGTCGAGCCGCATGATGGTTTAGAATAATACCTGTGGATTTGTATGGGTCTGCATGACAATTGGTACGATAAATTTGCATCTTGTAAGATTAGATTTTCTTCTGCCTGGAATGTGACTTTCATTTCAATGTTAACCTGCTTTGCTTTTTTTTTTTTTTCCTTCTCTCCAGTATAAGTGTAGTCCCTATGTCTTACTGTGACCATATTTATGGAAAGCTACCAATGAACGTAAAGCAATAAACAATAGCCTGAGATAGAAATATTAGAGAATAACCTCCTCAAACCTGCAATGTGACACAACAATACATTGAACCATTTTGTTAACACCAAATTTACATTGATAGTTGTGTTTTGTGAGAATTGTTCTCTCGAAGAGGTGTAGTAAATGTTTATCAACATTTAAATCTTCAAAACCAGGATGTTGAAGCACCACCTCTGGAAATACTCCCACAATATAAAAATTTTTGGTTCGGTTTACAGAAATTGTCCCGCCAAAATCAGGACTGTTTGCATGTATGATAGCACATAATGGAACTTTGCCTTTTGTATGAAATCTGATCTGATTCAACATCTCTTCAAATCTATTTTATTGAAAACATGTTTTACTTGGATAAAACACGATTATATCCATAGCCTATAATGGATTTGATTTGTACCAAAAGGGTTTCCTTTTGGCATACAGCTTGCCGAGAGACCTAAGCTTACCTTTTTGTTGTTGTGTTTTCAACAGTGCGGTATACATTTTTATTACAAGAAGTGTCTGCTACAGAAGAATGCAACTGTGTGGCAGGCAGTTGCCTATGCTTAGTGTATATGTTGCTAGCTTAAACTCATAAATTGGTCAACATCTAACTGTCATATACACATGTACAGTATGTCCCTGTACTTGTTCATGCCTTGGTTCCATATCCATTAGGCTACTGGACCTTTTTTGTCATAAGCTGAGCTGTTGCACACTAATTCATGTTTTTTTTTTTTTTTTTAAAAGCAAATGGTATCACAAGAGGTCAGAGACCCCAAATCAGTCAGCAAGTCATATAAATAGGCACAAAATAAAAGTATATCAGTATAGGTACACCGTAACCAGCAAGAGCAGCCCTATAGAAACATGAAGCGTGTAAAGCTAATCAAGCCACCCCTTAGGGCAGTATAGATTAAGGGAATCTAAGCTCAAACAAACATAGCAGCCCAACAGGCCCCAGAGAATTGGGGGGGGGGGGGAGGAAGGGATCACACATAAACCACAAGACCAATAGAAATAACTAGTCACAAAACCAAGGAGAGGAAAATGGAAAAGGGTAAGGAGGCAAGAGAAAGAAAAAGAGAGTTGTTTAAGGAAGCCGTAAGAGATTCCAAAGAGTGAATCTCACGTATACGGGCCAGCAAGTCTAATTCAGAAGGAGGAAGGGTCCTCTTCCAGCATATGGCTATAAGGGTTTTTGCAGCTAGCACTATATGCATGAAAAGCTTGAACGGTTTCTTAGACAAGGCCCTATAAGACAGATGCAAAACATAGTGAAGAGGGTCTAAGGGGACAGAGACCCACCATGACATCTGTGAGCTAGGATTGTACCATACGGCAATACTCTAAGGGGGCAAGACCAGAAAATATGGAAAACCGATCCCAGTCCCACAGTGCCAACACTGGGGGGGGGGGGGGGGTGTTAGGGGGGCTAGTAGGATGCAGGCGATTAAGTAGCTCCGGGGTGTTGTACCACCCCATTAGCATCTTATATTGTGTCTCCTCATATGCAGTGCAGATAGAGGCCTTAGATGTCAGATGTCCGCTCCCAAATAACCCACCATTGCTGGATAGTGAACCTCCTCCCACCGACTCATGTAGCGATGCGAGCGAGGGTCATTATCAGAGGGATGAAAAATGAGAGAGAAAATATTGGATAAGTCATGTAATGCCTGAGTTGTAAGTAATGGAACCGTTCAGATAGAGGGAGCTCCCTGCGAGAGACCAAGAAGTCAAAGGACAGGAGTGAACAAGAGAGAGGATCGACCACATCAGCGCAACAAAACAGACCACAAGAGCCCCACTCTCTCACCACATCCGAAGACAAACTAGATGGGAAACCAGGATGGTAGAGGAAAGACCGCATAGGTGATAAAGAAGAGAATAGTCTAAACTTCCTGCAGCAGTATCCCCACACATACCTAGAGAAGAACATGGGACCCAGCAAAAAAGTCGAGGACTGTTCCGGGGGAGGGACACACCATAGAAGAGTATTAGGGTGTATGGGGCCAACCACAATTTCTCTAGCTCCATCCAGTGACTATAGGCATGGTAGGTGCACCATGCCGCCAGGTGGCAAAGGTGGGCAGCCCAAAAATGTCAAGTCAGGAACCCCCAGACCCCCCATAGATCGACTGGCTATTATAACCGACATCGGGAGGCAATTTGGGGAGGATCATCATTTTCAACCGCCGCTATATGGCCAAAAAATTATATATTGCGACCGCCATTTCTCCAGGAGGGCCCTAAACTCAAGAAAGAGAGGTAGAAAGTTGGTAGAATAAAGGAAGGAATAGCAGGGAGTGAGATAGACACCAAGGTACTTAATAGCAGAAGCAGACTATTTAAAAGAATAATCATCACGCAGGAGGGTAGAGAGTGGCAAGGGAAGGTTGAGAGGGAGTGCTTCAGACTTAGATAGGCTGACCTTATAGCCAGAGACCACTCCATAGTCATGAAGGACCTGATATAAGTTAGGAAGAGACAATAAAGGATGAGAAAGGGTAGGCATGACATCATCCGTAAACAGATCTTAAATTCGCTATCGTGAAGGGTGATGCCTGTGATGTCGGTCCCCCCGAATCATAGCAGCAAGAGGTTCAATATATAGGGAAAAAAATCTGTGGGGACAGTGGACACCCTGGGGAGTACCATTAAATAAAGGGAAATTCAAAGAAGAAGCATGAGGGAGTTTAAGAGAGGTAGTAGGAGAGGAGTAAAGACCCCGCTGTGCAGTAAGAAAGTTACCAGTGATACCAAACTTCTTCAAAGTAGTAAAGAGTAATGGCCACCCCAGCGCATCAAAAGCCTTTTCTGCATCAAGACTAAGGATCAAAGCCTGTTCAGATCTCAGATTGATCAAGTCAACAAGATCCACTATCCTTCTAGTATTGTCACCCCCCTGACGGCATTGAATAAAACCGACCTGATCCTTATGGATGAGTGAAGGGAGGAAAGAGCAAAGGCGTACAGCCAAAACCTTAGTAAATAACTTCAGATCAGAATTAAGAAGGACAATGGGTCTGTAACTTGAGAAATCATGGGGTTCTTTACCAGGTTTAGGTATCAAGGTAATCAAAGAATGTAAAAAGGACTGCAGGATCTCCTCACCTCCCATAAGAGTTAAAAAGGGAAACAAGCTTAGACAGAAGGACACAAGAGTAAGTCTCATAGTACAAATAAGTTAAGCTGTCTGGGCCAGGGGAGCGACCCGTAGGACAAGACTTAAGAACCTCCTGAAGCTCCTCAGGGTCAAGTTCCGCAGCATGCTCCACAGGGTCAGGCGGAAGTTGAGAAGGGAGGGAGTAAAGGTCAGAGTAATAACGAACAAAAAGACGGGAAATATCAACAGGATGATAGTGCAGAACACCCGAAGAATCCTTCAAGGCTGAGGGAGATTGAGTGGCTGCACGGTCTTTAAGGCACCTGGCCAACATAGTATGGGCCTTAATACCCCTTACGTAAAAGCTCTGCTTGCCATAGAACTGCCACTCACCTTTATGAAGAGCAAGCTCACCCAATTGGGCCCTAAAAGCCACCAATCGCCTCAGAATTGAGAGAGAGGAAGAGGACAGTAAGAGAACCTCCAAGTTAGCAATGTGTGCTCTAAGCTCCCAAGAGCGAGCTATGGCATCCCTTTTCATACAAGAACTAAGAGCAATACAGTGTCCACGGACAACCGATTTGTGAGCTTCCCAGAGGACAGCCTGAGAGGAAACAGAGCCCTCATTAGTGGAAAAATATTCAGTCAGGCAAGCCTGTATCAACTCTCGGGAGAGCAGAGACTTAAGTAAAGATTCATTAAGATGCCAGTGACCGCACCGAAGAACAGAGGATGAAGGAGAAAAGGAAAGAACAGGACAGTGATCAGACCAGGAGATGGGCTCTAAGGAGGCAGTCGAGAGCATGCGGAACATCAGGAGTTTACCGAAAATAGTCAATACGCGTGTGCAATCTATGGGGATGGGAGTAAAAACTAAAAGAACAATCAGTTGGGTGATTGATTCTCCAAAGTTCATATAACGATGAAGCTCGAATGACACGCCGGAAAAACGAGGCCAAGCGCAACTGGGTAGGAGGGGGAGGGGCATCAGTAAGTGACTATCCAAAGAGGGCGAAAAAACAAGGTTGAAATCCCCCAACTCCACCCCCCCCCCCCCCAAATGAGCCATGCATAAGGGGGTATTTATAGAGCCTAGCCAGGACTTTACGCAAGAACAGAATCTGAGAGGAGTTGGGTGCATAGATATTACAAAGCAGAAGCGAGGTACCCCCCCCCCTTCCCCAGCAATACCCTCCACAATGACAAAATGCCCCAATGGATCAACATAGGAAGAGGAAACCTGCAGCGGGCAAGATCTAGAAATGAGGATAGCAACCCCAGCCACTTTCATATCAGAGGTAGCAGAAAAGAGGATAGAGATGTTGAAGAAATTGGAAAGATCCAGAGCGGTTAAAATGTGTCTCCTGAAGGAAAACAATATCGTCACTAAGCGTAAGTAACTCCCGCTGCAAAAGGTGCCGTTTAGGGGGCGGGGGGAGAAGGGGGAGGTAAGACCCTTAACATTCAATGAGACACACTTAACCATGCTGATGAGGTAAAGGGAGACAATGCAAATCAAGACTTACCCAGGAAGCCAGGAGCACCACTTGGGAGTACAAAGGGGGAAGATCGCCAGCTAGACTGCATCAAAAGAAAGGGGAGGAAAAGGAAGAAAAACAGAAGGGGGGAAAAAACAAGAGGGGGAACACAAACAAACAGTACAAATAACAAAATGACAAGGTCATTGAAAACAAAACACACAAATAACTGATCACAAAGTGGACCATTGACCATATGGCCAATGCAGAGGCCAAGACCGTAGGAAAGAACAAGAAGAACACGGATCCCAAGCTGAAATCAGGGTAGAACCAAGGTCTAAGAGAAGTCCCGAATCTACAACCTAGGAAAAAACAGCACAGGAACAGGGAATGCTATGCAAATCAGGTGAGAGCCAAAACCCCACAACAATCCCCGAGTAAGAGTTCCAGAAGCAATCACAGATCACCAGAGTACAACTAAGACACCAGTGGGGGCCTCCTAGGAGCCAATGCTTTTTTTTTTTTTTTTTTGTGTGTGACTGTGCATGCTTACGGAGACGAACAGGCTGCCACATCGGAGGAGGGGCGGGGGGTGAGGGGGTGAGATCCCAATCAGTCATCTGAGGAACAGACAGGTCCAGTGCAGAACAGAAGGCTGGCAGTTCGGCGAAGGAACATAGAACAGCAGAGTGTCCATCACTTCGCGCATAAAGGGCAAATGGGAAGTACCACCTGTAGAGTACTTGATGAGTGCGCAGAACAGCAAGGAGGGGCTGAAGCATCCTCCTTTTGTGGAGGGTGAGCCATGAGAGATCTTGAAATAATTGAATAGGAGCTCCATCAAATTCAAAATTCTGCAACGTGTGGGTCTTGGCCATAATCGCCTCTTTGAGCTGGAAATCATGCACACAACAAAGAACATCTCTGGGAGGGCCATTAGCAGACGTGGGGTGCAGAGCCCTGTGGGCCCTATCCAATTTAATTATGTGAGAAGTGGGTTCACCCAAGATGAGATTGAAGATAGCTTCCAAAATCACATGGAGGTCCTCTTCCCGGGTCGCTTCAGGGAGACCCCGCTCCCGGATGTTAATACGCCTCCCCTGGTTATCCAAATCCTCCATATGACCATGCAAATCGCTGAGGAATTCCGTTTCCGAAGCAATAGTAGACTGGAGTTGAGCTTTATAAGCCCTGGTAGAGTCATGGGCATCCTCCAGTTCTTCAACCCTGTCAGAGACATGCTGGAGATTCTGGCGGAGGGAGGAGATTTCTGCCCTACAGGGGTCTTTAACTTCAGCAATTAAGGAGTGGAAGTCCATTTTAGTGGGAATTTGGGATAAAAGCTGACTCCAGTTGGGAGGAGCAGGGATGCCTGAGCACTCCAGTTCCGCATAGGACCCAAGGCAGTTTACTACCCTGGGGTTCCTGGCGCTCAGGTGCAGCACTGTGGCCCCTCTGGGCGGAGGATTTCGGGAATACAGCATTCAATCTGCTGGCCAACATACCACTCTGTGGTTTGGGGTATGCTGACAGAGAACAGGCAGGGGGGCACAGCAGAGGGACACAAGGGGGATCAGGTGGCCGGGTCCAGTCCTCTATTAGCAGAGAAGGCTCAGGAGAACCAGCCAGCAGGGCTGGAGAGAAGGACACTGGGGCGAAAAGCCCAGCAGGGGGTTCCCGGGCGCCCAGGATGAGATGGTGAGGAGCACTGCACCACAGAGGCCCAAGATGGCACCACATCGCAGGGACGAGGAGGAGACTGGGAGTCCCAGTGGAGGTGATAGGAGAGTGCTGCTGTTGAGAGAGCTCACCTTCCCAGATAGCCGGGTCAGCAGCACACTCACAATTGCTGGCTGGTAGTCCGGAGGAGTGTCCCGCTGCAGGACTGGAGAGGTGGGCACTGCTGGGAGCCCCAGTTAATCCGCACTGGAGGTCGGAGGCACAGGAACAGGGGCAGGCAGTGCCTGTGACAGCAGGTCGGACCGTGGTCCCTTTGGCGGCTGTGGGTTAGCGGGCAGGTCAGGGTCCAGGAGGGGAGCAGAGCCCACCGAGCGGGAGCGAAGGCCAGATGCATGGCCTACAATGGCGGAAGGACAGCCCAGGCTGGACCTGGAGGATGGCTGGATGAATCTCTTGATGGTCCCAGGGGGGACAGAAGACTGCCAGTTGGTAGGGGAAGGCTTTAGGTGATGTCGGGAGGTTCTCCCCATCAAGGAAAGCCGGGTCACTGTAGTTAAAAGCAGATTTTCTGCCTCAGGGAGCAGGAGCGAGTTCAGTGTGCGACCATCACCTTCAGCGCCAGGCCACGCGCCCCTAATTCATGTTTTGAATGTTAGTTTACTGACAGGTAGGTAGAATTTAATGGAGTATTTCAGTTTCAGGAAATTGTATTTAAATAAGCCCCTTACTACGAGATACAGCTTCCTAATATAGTATTTTCACATTAAAGGGATTTTCTGCACTTTCCATGCTGGCACATTTCTCCTTTTCAGTATTTTCACATTGTATTTGGATTCAGTAAGGCTTTGGGTGATTCACCCCTCACAGGAAGTTATGTAGTCCTTTCATTTTCAGTGTAGTGTTTTCTCCAGCTCCCTTGCTCCTCCCTCTATCCAATGACAATGCATATTGTGTCTGGTTAGATGTGTCTTCGGCCTGGGGAACCACACAGTAGGATGGGTGTACCAGGAATGGTTGTATAGCACAGCAGTCATCCCCGATGAGACCTGTTCCCTGCTGGATCTGGCCTTAAGGTCCGGGTAGAGTGAAGGCCGAGGTGCACAAGTGCCCTGGGAGTGGTGACCCCAGGGTGCCGGAATTCACTTCGGATTGGCAACCCCACTTGAATGAAAGCACATAGCACGCACTTTTTCTCTCACTCTTCTGGGCACTCACCCTTAGTATCCCGGCCTTCCGGCTAGGATCGTTGAATTTTTATAGATCCGGTCGGATGTCCGGGCAGTATTACACACTGCGCACATCCACTTATTTATTTATTGCCACTGTGTCCACTTTTTGTGTTCGTTTGTTCACAAGGATTTGGTAGGGTGCGGTAGCCCTTCTGGGTGTCCCTCCTGCCAGTCTAGGGGAGGTGTGTGTGGCCATTAGGTTCCTCACCTCCCTGCTATACCCCGTGGCATCCTGTTTCGGCAGGATGCCAAACCGGTTTTACTGGTTCCTTGGTGACAACCTGGTTAACGCCTAGTTGTTTGCCGGGAACACTTTCGGTCCCTGAGTAGCTTCGGCGAAAGGGGACATCGTACCTGGAACCTCGCAGGTGCCTTTTGGCCCGGAGGCGAACGGTTTGGTTTGTTGGGGGGCCTCTCTCCTTTCGGAGAAGGGCTTGCGATAGACCGCATCCTCGAGCACGTTTTTTTTTGTGTGAACACTTGCACTTTTTACTTGCACTTGGGTGATTTGAGAGCACGTACCTCGGCTTTCAAAAAAAAAAGTGTCTTCGGCCTTGTTACCTATGGGATGTCGCTACCTTTATATACCCGCATATACACATATAAATATATATATATTTATTGGCACATTTAGGGAGTAAATTTTTTTTTTTTTTTTTTTTTTTTTTTTTTTAGGAAGCATGCTGCCTTGTGCAAAGCAATGGCACAGGCAGAGGAGCGGAAAGACACTAGGTGTTACAAACTTACTGTTACTGGAGGGAAGTAGACAGGGTTGGAGGGCTGTGATTAGCCCCTAGATGACACGCAATGTATATGTATGTCGCTGTGGCCTGCTGCACAACTCACAAAGGTGAAGACCCCGTACTGACCATCTGTTCTTTGAAAACCTCTCTATATATTGGGATTTGCGGCACTATTTGGCGCCTTTCGCTGCTGTTTCACCCCCCCCCCATACATAACATGTGGAGACCCTGATATCAGAGGTACGCTTTACTTTAATAGTTTTTTTTCATATATACTTGTTATGTATGGTTTTTTGCTTTTGCATACTTATTTTGCCTAGTCCGCTCATTTTTTTCAGTAATGGAATTTGCACAAAGCACACAGAGCAAAAAGCATAATCACATATGTGGAGAAGAGCACCACAAAATGGCTTCCAAATATAAAATGGGTGGAGGATGGTTAACTTTAACTTCTGAGATTCTGCTGTGGAATTCTGCCCAATAAATGAACATGTTTATTCTTTTGGTGGATATCTTTTCTGCTGGTGAAATTAAGCAGCGTGCACAGAGCAGCAGAATACCATTGAAAACAGTGGGACCCTAGGGCTATGTTCACAAGGTAGAATTACAATGCAGAATCCAGAGGAAAAATTCTAATGAGGACATTCTGCTACATGTACAAGTTAAAAGCGTCCCCGTCAGATCCAACCAAAATTCTTTTTTTAATATCACTCAGTACCTAATCCTGACCATGTACATCAATTTTTTATGTGTCTAGTGCCTTTATTTTTTTTTATTACACTTTTAATTTAGCTCACTAGTCTTAATTCCCCTCAAAGGTTTCCGCCCCCTCCCTCAGTATGCTGTCTGCTCACATTTCCCCTAGCATTAGCAAAACTACAACTCCCAGCTTGTCCTCATTGACAGTAGCGGGACACAAGCTGACAGTGGGAGGATTTTTCCTCCTGCTGTGAGCCTTGCGCTAAAAGCTGTCAATCAAGGAAGTGTGTCCATGACATAGGTGATGATGAGTGGACACAGCAGGACTAGTATGTGTCCAAGCAGGCAGGGGGGGGCAGTTGTTTGACTGGCTTTTTAAGTATGAAATAATGAACATTTTCTAATGAAAGCAATTGCTAAACCTGTTGGTTTTGGATGCTTTACAACATATCAAAAGTTTTTGTAGCTGACAGTGCCCATTTAACATTGTGGTGAATGTAATTTTCGCTGTCCCAGCAAATTTCCTGCTGCAAATTTTTTGCTTTCCTGATTTAGCAAAAACATTAAACTTGCCAATAGTTTTTGCTGAATTCCTTAGCGAGTTCATTGTAGTCAATAGTAGTCTGAATTCCATCCGGAATCTGTGCGTCTAGCACAAGAAATTCTGCATAAATTTAGTACAAATTCCAGTAAAAATCGGAGCAGAAGCACAGAAATTCCACAATGTGAACATGGCCTAATACAGGACAGGTCCTCCAGAATGAAAGACACTCTTTGTAACCACTTGGGACCCTAAACAGATGACATCTCTGTGAACGTAGAATTCCCTTATAGGATATATGATTAAAATTGATTTATTTTTTATAATTTTAAAGATGCTGTCTAGTTTAAAAGAAAATATATAATTTTAGGCTAATGAATCTGTCTGAGTGTAAAATCTCTGGTTTCATCATGACCCATTTGGTTAGGCCTTTAGTCTTAAGCATCATGTCTGCTTGAAGGCACTGACTGTCTGGCTCCATCTCCACACAGTAGTCTGAAGAATTTTTTTTTCTCTTTGCCCCCCTTGTATTGCCTTGGCATAACTTTCTCTACTCTCACGCATTCTATGTTTCTGGTCTGTTAATTATGCGCTAGATTCCCATAAAATGTCTGCTTTCTCAGGCTTTCTCAGCAAGTAGCCTCCCCAATTGTTTCAGACTATTTCTCTTGTAAACTCTAAACTCCTAGTTTACATTCTTTGTTCTTTTTTTTTCTTTTCTTTTTTTTTGCCTCTCTTTCCCTTCCAATGGAGGTTTCTCATGAAGAATAAAAAGTGGTGTATATTTTTCCCTCATAACCAAACTGACCCTTTCCAGAAGAAAAGGACTTTTATATTGACATATTGAAAGCACTTTTAATCTTTGTTGTGTGTGAAACATGATGGTCTTACATTGAAGACTTTTACTGATCTTACTGTAACCCCTGCGTTGTACCTCTGAGATCTCCCATCTGTATCACGGAGATGTTTTTCTTGCAGTGCGTTTGTGCCACAGTTATTGTTAATTTTTCTGGAGGGGCAACTTTTACATATATAAAAATAATCTCTCGTCTTTGTTTTATTGTAACTTTTTGTTTCTTTATTGTAACCTAAAAGTAGTAAAATCATAGAAGATTGGCAAAACTCAAGAAATGATATGAGGAAAGTCTTAACTTATTCCTACATTTTCTATATATTTTATACCTTCTTTTTCTAATCCGCTGTGTTGTGAGTGTATAAGTATCCAAACACATCAAAACTTTGTTTTGGGTAATTTTTTAAAAATATATTATCTTTCATTCTATTGGTTTCCACAAGAAAAATAGCTTGATTTTGAATAGCTTGATTTTAATTGATTGATGTTTGTTTGCAGATCTATAACTTGTCACAGATTTTAGATGTCATGGACTGTACAATTTTATGTCTATAGGGCCTGCAATTGCACAGATAGAATTTTACACGTCTGATCCTATTATGTCCTCAAAAGAGAAGTGGCATCAGACGTACCAGACAGCCGGCCATCTCCTCACATTGTATACAGCTGTTTTATGTCTTTGGCTATTTTATACTAAATAGTGTAGCTTGCAGATGTCACTAGAAATTTACGGTAAATTCTCATTAGTAAAGTTTTATAGATTGTTTCAAGTTTGGCCCCCTCACTTAGTTGGTAAATACAAGCCTAAGGGCAAGTGACTGAAGTCGCAGCAGTACTGTTTTGATATTTGCTATATGCTTTTACCATAACAAGTGTTCATTATTTTTCTCTTTTTATATTTTATCTTTCATTCTATACATCATTTAAGGCATTGATACCTTTAATATCACAAACTGAATGGGGCTCGCATAGCAATCACTCCTTGTCCATTAGCTGTTCTCTTACTGTGTCGTATAGGGACATTTTTCTTTGCAGCTTTTTCTTACTTTTTCTTTTAACTATCTATTTTGTTTTTGTCAACCTTTTATTTTCTTTTTTCATGCATTGTAATATTTTAAATGTCTGAAAACCAAAGAAAAAAATAAACCTTTCAGTCAAAGATTTCAAAAACGTATATGTTATGTTCATTGCCGTCAGTTATCCTGTACAAATGTAATTCTGTAACAAAAATCTTTGGCTTGAAGCAAAAATTTCAAATGCTAATAAAATTCCCATGTTGGGACAAAGATTTTTAAAAGTGCAATGAAATTGTCACTTGATTTAATGCGTTAATTAGCATGTATCCTATGCACCGCTTATTACATAACAAGCTATTTGTATGTGGCTTCAGGCCTGTATGCAGATTAATAGATATTACACATGAATGAAATAATGTACGGATATATTTACTATATGTTTTAGCTATTAAAAAGCACATAAAGAATAGAGGGAGATTCTGGAAACTCGTTTTCACCATCTATAAAAAGATTTTGCTGGTGTAAAACGCTGACAGAGAAGGTGACACACTGGTTTATCATCATTAAATCTAAATATTTATTAGGGTGTCTTCAAACTGTTTTTTTTTTTTTGTCTCAGTTTCACAGTTTCCATTACTGTAACTTTTCAATTATGCTGTATGCAAAAACTTTACTATGCAATTGTGTGCGCCAAAGAAAAGTAAATGTTATGGTCAGGTTTACTTTTTAATGGAAATAATGTGAAATGGTTGCCATACAGTGTTTGTTTTTTTAAATCCACTAACGTATGTTCTGCCCCCCCCCCCCCTCCCAAAAAATTAAAAATAAATATATATATATACACATATTAAGCAAACTTGTGGTGTGAACACAACCTTACTTACTTGCTTGTTTTCTTATTAGTGAGCTGTTTGCAATATGGCTGCAACTATTTAAAATTTTCTGCTGGAAGATCACCTTGGTGAATGTATTCGGTACTATGCATTGCAGCATTTTTATAAATGTTTTCTTAATTCTTATGAAAAAAAAGTCATCCAAAAATACTACTCAACAGCAATTCTTTGTTGTAAACAGCATGATCACAACCTAAATTTTAAAACAAATAAAGTGTTAAATTCTAATTTATGGTTGGTTGTCTGTCCTCTTGTAATTTTCCTTTATAAAATTAACACTTTTGCACATTGCATTTAAAGGGACAGTGTGTCCACTTTCTTCATGGTCCTTGTACCTGCTGGTTCCTGTAGCAAGGCAGTAGGTAGTAATAATCCCCCCTTTCCCTGATAGGGCATGTTTCTTTTTAGGAGGTCAGTATTTTTTTAGATTCATCAGGTTGACATTTCATGCTGGCAGGTCATGAACTGTTCATAATAGCATTAAATAGTGATTCAGTTGCAGCAGGAAGCACAACTCATTAGGTAGCCACTATTAAATCATCACTGCTAACACTTCTCAACTACTCATATGCCAGAGACTGAAACGGGCACACACAATATTTATGGGTGTCGTTTATGTAAGAAATCGGGGCTATTAGTGCTCCAATGATAAATGCATTGTGTTGTGAACCTAAATGTGAAATGTGTTTGCAAAATATACCTTGTAAAAAAAAATATATATATATATAATATATATATACACACACACACACACACACAAAATTGCACACTAGTATATAACAAAGTGTGAAATACACTTGGGCTATTTTTTTCTGCCGTAAATTTTTTAAAACTTTTTTTTATGTATTTATATATTCTTACATTTTTTTGTGGCTCAAAAAGGCTTAAAAACGGAGTGGGACATAACCGTATACTAGTTGGCATAAGTGATATAAAATAAGTAATAATCTTTTCTATATTCTCAAAGTTTTTTTTCTTTTCTTTTTTGTGCTCAGGAAGCATTGGACCTTTATGTCAAAGCAAAGTAAAAAAACAAAATAAAAAAATACATGTTGACTTTGTAAATAAAAATATATCTTCTTCAAAAGAAGTTGGGTGGGTTTGTTACATATCACAGGAGGCACCTCTGTTAGCTAAGTATAGAGACCTTGTCTAGGTGAATGAATGCAGAAGGTATGTAATCCTGCGGTCATCCCTTTAGTTTGCATCACATTATCATGGCACACCTCCTTAACCTAGAATGTTAATATTATTAGAGAGGATATATTTTCTGCCCATTGTAGTACTATATGCAAATATGTGTGTACAAATTGTGTGTGATCTATATATATATATATATATATATATATATATATATATATATATATACACACACAGTTACTTTGTTTTGAGACCCTGCATTTTTATATGCTTACATAAGACTGATTCATGATTTTGTGAAAACGTGAAACCTCCCCTGTCTTGTCTAGTCGTTTAATACAACTTCTTAGGAGCCTGGGATGTGAACAGGCAGCATATGCTTTCTTTAATTGTTACACATCCTGCTGTTCCTTTTAACAAGAGCCAAGATGTTGTGAATACCTGGGGGAGGACCACTAGAGGGCACTATTTGGTAATCAACTTTTAATGAACTAGAACTGTCACAGAGACTAATAAATTACAGTGTGCTTTTCGGTAATTATGAATTCCTAAATAATCACTCAATGACAAGCTTGCAGAGGCAGCAGCATTCTGGAGGTTGCATGCACAGTTATGCTAATGTAGCACTGCATTTGTTGGGATGGGGCCCTCCATCATTATAGCCATTTATTATCGAAAACTGTGTTCATCTAATCATAATTACTGATGATGAGGAATAATTAACTTCCTTACCCTCAGTCCTTTTCCTATATACAGTAAAAGAGAAAAAAAAAAGGATTTACGTTATGTCTGTATAGTTCTCGCCACACCAAAAGTGTAGTGCAGTTTGCAGAATAACTGGCTTTAGAACCTGAAGGATGTACAGCTAATAATGGGTTTGCTATCATCAGAATGTCTGTTCATCAACATTTTGGTAAATATGGATTTAACATATGAAATACGGGTGACCTTGCAGTACTCATGAGAGAGATGTAATTGTGCAATCCTCTGCTTTGTACCAATCTGTACTTCTCATTCATTCTCGCTGTAATCTGAAATGCAGATGATCTCCTTTCACTTGTACTCTAGGGATCCTTCATCCTCCAAACAGCTTGGTCGTTTCTCTCCTAAAGTTATTTATCTCATAGGAAATGCTATAATTGTTGTTCCGAAGTTATTAGGTTGGAGATTTCAGTGGCTGGGGTGATACCTGCGTTTTATAGTGTGTCCACAAGTTTTGTTGTGTTAATGGTATTAATGGTATTAATGGTATTAATGTTGTGTTAATGGTACGTCCTTTTATCTAAGAACATGACCTTAAATAAATACATATATCCATGTAGAATTTACAATATGGGTGTACTTGCACCCTCTAAGACACCAGAAGTTCGATTGATTCCTTTACACATCCTACAGTCATAGCCGTAAATATTTGCACCCCTGAAATTCTTCAAGAAAATGAATTTTTCACATGTATTTTTCACAGAGAAGAATTGCAGTAACACATGATTTGCTATGCACATGTTTATTCAATTTGCGTGTATTGGAACTAAACCAAAATAGGTAATTAAAAATTGGACATAATGTCACACCAAACTCCAAAAATTGCCTGGACAAAATTGGCACCCTTAACTTAATATTTGGTTGCACACCCTTTGGAAAAAATTACTGAAATCAATCACTTCCTATAACCATCAATAAGCTTCTTACACCTCTCAACCGGAATGTTGGACCACTCTTCTTTTGCAAACTGCTCCAGGTCTCTCTTATTGGAAGGCGCCTTTTCCCAACAGCAATTTTAAGATCTCTCCACATGTGTTCAATGGGATTTAGATCTGGACTCATTGCTGATCACTTCAGAAATCTCATGTGATAATTAAAGAAGCCCATGTGACCCGCATGTCGTCAGGCCAACCTGAAGCAGCTCTGCCACAAGACGCAACCGCAGCGGTTCAAGCTGTAAGTGGACCTGAGGAAGGCATCAGTGGATGCCAAAACTCGTCCCTAATACATCAATAAAGTTTTCATTGTCCTGTGCTACTCGAATCCTCTTTTATCGACTGTTTACTGAGCAGCGCCTCGCCGAACCGTTTTTTCCTATCTATATTCTCATTATCTGTCCACAAGACGTTTTCCCAGAAGGATTTTGGCTTACTCAAGTTCATTTTGGCAAAATGTAGTCTTGCTGTTTATGTCTCTGTGTCAGCAGTGGGGTCCTCCTGGGTCTCATGCCATAGCATTTTATTTCATTTAAATGTTGACGGATAGTTCGGGCTGACACTGATGCTCCCTGAGCCTGCAGGACAGCTTGAATATCTTTTGGAACTTGTTTGGGGCTGCTTATCCACCATCCGGACTATCCTGCGTTGACATCTTTCATCAACTTTTCTCTACTGTCCACACCCAGGGAAATTAGCTACAGTGCCATGGGTAGCAAAGTTCTTGATAATGTTGCGCACTGCGGCCAAAGGAAAATCTAGATTTCTGGAGATGGACTTGTAACCTTTAAATTGTTGATATTTTTCCACAATTTTTGTTCTCAAGTCCTCACAGTTCTCTTCTCCTTTCTGTTGTCCATTCTTAGTGTGGCACACACAGACACACAAAGCAAAGTGAATTTCTCTCCTTTTTTAATCTGCTTTCAGGTGTGATTTTTATATTGCCCACACCCGCTACTTGCCCCAGGTGAGTTTAACCCCTTAACGACCATGGATGTATATTTATGTCCGGGGCTAATAGCGCGCGGCATCGATCACGGTGCCACGCACTATTAACTCTATTGACGCGGTATTCAAAGTTGAAAGCCGCGTCTAAAACGAAAGTAAAACCTTCCCGGCTGCTCAGTGGGGCTGATCGTGACCACCGCAGTGAAAATGTGGTGTCCCGATCAGCTAGGAGGCGAGCAGAGGGTCACTCACCTTCCTCCTGCGCGTCTGATCGGCGATTGATTGCTCCAAGCCTGAGATTCAGGCTTGAACAATCGACCGCCGAGAACACTGATGAATGCAAAGTTATGGCTTTGCAGTGGACAGTGCTGGCAATCAGTGTATTCAGTGTTATAGCCCCTATGGACGTTTCCCTAATAAAAGTCCAAATCACCCCCCCCCTTTCCCATAAAAAAAATATATATAAACATATGTGGTATCGCCGCGTGCGTAAATGTCCAAACTATAAAAAAAAATAATATATATATATATATATAATTAATTAAACCACAGGGTCAATGGCGTACGCGCAAAAAAATTCTAAAGTCCAAAATAGCGTATTTTTGGTAACTTTTTATATCATGAAAAAAATTTATAAAAAATGATCAAAAAGTCTGATCAATACAAAAATGGTACCGATAAAAACTTCAGATCATGGCGCAAAAAAATTTATAGGTGTCAGAAGGTGACAATTTTAAACGTATACATTTTCCTGCATGTAGTTATGATTTTTTCCAGAAGTACGACAAAATCAAACCTATTTAAATAGGGTATAATTTTTATCGTGTAATTTTTACCGATAAATGTACTGCGTAGAAACGGAAGACCCCAAAAGTTACAAAATGGCATTTTTTCTTCAATTTTGTCGCACAATGATTCCCCCCGTTTTGCTGTAGATTTTTGGGTAAAATGACTGATGTCAATGCAAAGTAGAATTGGTGGCGCAAAAAATAATCCATCATATGGATTTTTAGGTGCAAAATTTAGAGGGGTATGATTTTTAAAAGGTGAGGAGGAAAAAACGAAAGTGAAAAAAACTGAAAAACCCGTGGTCCTTATTGCTTGAAACAATCTTATTTTTCCACAATTTTGAAAGGGTGCCAATAATTTTTTTCCAGACCATTTTTGGAGTTTGGTGTGATTATTATGTCCAGTTTGCTTTTTTTTCCTCCCTATTTTGGTTTAGTTCTAATCCACAAAAAGGGAATAAACGTGTGTATAGCAAAACATGTGTTACTGCAATCCTTTTCTGTGAGAAATACTTAATTTTCTTGAAAAATGTCAGGGGTGCCAACATTTACGGCCATGACTATATATATATATATATATATATATATATATATATATATATATATATATATTTAACCTCTTAAGGACCCAGGACGTACGGGGACGTCCCCGCACCCTGGGCTTTAAGGACCCAGGACGTCCCCGTACGTCCTGGCGTTTTCCGGTCCCTGCCGCGCGCCGGGCAGAGATCGGAACCGGATGCCTGCTGAGGCATCCAGGGCAAACGCCGAGGAAGGCCAAATCGCAAGGGAAATCGCCCTTGCGATCTGCTGCGATACCGGGCTGATCGGGTCTCTGGGACCCGACCGCCCGGTAATTTCGCATGATCCCGGCTGTTAAAGACAGCCAGGACCATGCTAAAGAATAGGAGCGAGGTGGCAAGCCTGCCACCTTCTCCTATCCCCTGCGATCCGTCGCAGGGGGGGGGGGGGGGAGCGGTTACTTCCTCCCACCCTGCCCGGCCTCTTGAAATCCGGAGAGGACGGGAGGAAGACCGGAGGACGCGGCGGGGGACGGGGGAGTGCTGGGGACCGGCCCCGGTACTTACCTCGTCCCTGAAGACCCGGATCCCGGCGTGAAGACGGCGGCGGCGGCAACAGGTGAGTAGATCTTCAGCCGCGGTTGGGCCCTTTACAGCAATGCACGTCGCCGTAAAGCGACATGCATTGCTGTATTGGAACCCTATATACTACAACTCCCAGCATGCCCAGACAGCCCTTGGCGTCTGGGCATGCTGGGAGTTGCAGTTTTGCAACTTCTGGAGGTCCACAGTTTTTGGACCACTGTGCCCTTCCAGATGTTGCAAAACTACACATCCTCAGCATGCCTGGACAGTTTTGGCATACTGGGAATTGTAGTTTTGCAACATCTGGAAGGGCACAGATTGGGAACCACTGTATTAGTGGTCTGCAAACTGTAGTCCTCCAGATGTTGCAAAACTACAACTCCAAGCATGCTGGAAGTTGTAGTTCGGCAACATCTGGCTCTAAAGATGTTGCCGAACTACTACTCCCAGCATGCCTGAGAATGTTTGGGAGTTGTGGTTTTGCAACAGCTGGAGGCACACTGGTTGGGAAACATTGTTTCCTAACTCAGTGTTTCCCAAACCGTGTGCCTCCAGCTGTTGCAAAACTATAACTACCAGCATGCACTGAGACTGTGCATGCTGGGAGTTGTAGTTTTGCAACAGCTGGAGGTCCCCCCCTGTGAATGTACAGGGTACATTCACATGGGCAGGGGGCTTACAGTGAGTATCAGGCTGCAAGTTTGCAATGCAGCAAATTTTGCGCGGCAGATCAAACTCGCAGCGGGAAACTCGCTGTAATCCCCCGCCCGTGTGACTGTACCCTAAAAACACTACACTACACTAACACAAAATAAAATAAAAAGTAAAAAACACTACATATACACATACCCCTACACAGCCCCCCTCCCTCCCCAATAAAAATGAAAAACGTCTGGTACGCCATAGGGGTGTGAATCGCCAAGAATTTGGGGATGCGATACGAATCGCGATACCAGTGTGGCGATTCGATATATCCCGATATATCGCGATACCGTCTAGGTGACGATAGATCGCGATATATCCCGATTCGATCTACAAAAACAAAATGTCAAAAAACAATGTCTTTTACACTTTTATTAAAACTTTATTTTATTTTTTTTATACACTTTATTAGTCTTTTAGGAATCATTAGATTCCTCAGACAGATGAATAGAGTTCTATTGAACTCCATTTATCTGCGATGCATTGATAGAGCCTGGTCCAGCCAGGCTCTATCAATGACAGAGCCATGGAGAGCAGGGAAGCAGAGGTAAGCTCTCCGGCTACCTCCACAGTGGATCGCCCGCCCGCGATCGCACTGCAGGGGGGCGATCTAGCCCACCAGGGAGCATACACATGTCCCTTTAGACACCGCTGTCAGCTTTGACAGCGGCGATCTAAAGGATTAATAGCCAGCCGCGACGATCGCCGCATGCTGGCTATTAGCGGCGGCCCCCGGCTACTGAGAACAGCCGGGGGCTGCAGAGTATGGAGCGGGCACGAGTCCGGAGCCCGCTCCATACACACTGCAGAGCACCGCATGCTGGATATTAGCGGCGGTGATGCATCAGCGCCCCCCGGCTACTGAAATCAGCCCGTGGCCGCAGAGAATGGAGAGGGCACGAGTTGGAGCCCGCTCCATACACCCAGAGCGCCGCCGCGTCAGATCCGGCTGACAAAATGTGGAACTTGTATCTCCTGATGCCCGGGACATGCTGTTCCGGGGATCAGGAGATACAAATTCCACATCACTAAAAGAATCGATTCAAAAATATTTTGAATCGATTCAGTATCGGCAAGTGAAAAATCGCGGGAATCGATTTTTTCTTACATCCCTAGTACGCCACTCTTTCCAAAATGGAGCCTCCAGCTGTTGCAAAACAACAACTCCCAGTATTGCCAGACAGCCGTTGACTGTCCAGGCATGCTAGGAGTTTTGCAACAGCTGGAGGCACCCTGTTTGGGAATCACTGGTGTAGAATACCCCTATGTCCACCCTATGCAAATCCCTAATTCAGGCCTCAAATGCACATGGCGCTCTCAATTCAGAGCCCTGTCGTATTTCAAGGCAACAGTATAGGGTCACATATGGGGTATCGCTGTACTCAGGAGAAATTGCCTAACAAATCTTGGGGGTCTTTTTCTCCTTTCACCCCTTATGAAAAGGTGACGTTGGGGTCTACACCAGCATGTTAGTGTAAAAAATTAAACTTTTTACACTAACATGCTTGTGTTGCCCTATACTTTTCATTTTGACAAGAGGTAAAGGGGAAAAAAGCCCCCCAAAATTTGTAACGCAATTTCTCCCGAGTACGGAGATACCCCATATGTGGGCGCAGTGTGCTCTGGGGGCGCACAACAAGGCCCAGAAGGAAGAGTGCGCCATGTACATTTGAGGTGATTTGCACAGGGGTGGCTGATTGTTACAGCGATTTTGACAAACGCAAAAAAAAAAAACACATGTGACCCCATTTCGGAAACTTCACCCCTCACGGAATGTAATGAGGGGTGCAGTGAGAATTTACACCCCACAGGTGTCTGACAGATCTTTGGAACAGTGGGCTGTGCAAATAAAAAATTTTGTACAGCCCAAAGATATGTCAGACACCAGTGGGGGGTAAATGCTCACTTTACGCCTTGTTACATTCCTCAAGGGGTCTAGTTTCCAAAATGGTATGCCATGTGGGGGTTATTTTGCTGTCCTGGCACCATAGGGGCTTCCTAAATGCGACATGCCCCCGAGCAAAATTTGGTCTCAAAAAGCCAAATATGACTCCTTCTCTTCTGAGCATTGTAGTTCGCCCGTAGTGCACTTCAGGTCAACTTATGGGGTACCTCCATACTCAGAAGAGATGTGGTTACAAATTTTGGGGGGTATTTTCTGCTATTAACCCTTGCAAAAATGTGAAATTTGCGGGGGAAACACACCTTTTAGTGAATTTATTTTTTTTTAATTTTTTTTTTTACGTATGCAAAAGTCGTGAAACCCCTGTGGGGTATTAAGGCTCACTTTATTTCTTGTTACGTTCCACAAGGGGTCTAGTTTCCAAAATGGTATGCCATGTTGGGGATTTTTGCTGTTCTGGCACCATAGGGGCTTCCTAAGTGCAACATGCCCCCCAAAAACCATTTCAAAAAAACGTACTCTCCAAAATCCCCTTGTCGCTCCTTCGCTTCTGAGCCCTCTACTGCGCCCGCCGAACACTTTACATAGACATATGAGGTATGTGCTTACTCGAGAGAAATTGGGCTACAAATTGAAGTATACATTTTCTCCTTTTACCCCTTGTAAATATTCAAAAATTGGGTCTACAAGAACATGCGAGTGTAAAAAATGGAGATTGTGAATTTTCTCCTTCACTTTGCTGTTATTCCTGTGAAACACCTACAGGGTTAAAACGCTGACTGAATGTCATTTTGAATACTTTGGGGGGTGCAGTTTTTATAATGGGGTCATTTGTGGGGTATTTCTAATATGAAGGCCCTTCAAATCCACTTAAAACCTGAACTGGTCCCTGAAAAATTGTGAGTTTGGAAGTTTTGTGAAAAATTGGAAAATTGTTGCTGAACTTTGAAGCCCTCTGGTGTCTTCCAAAAGTAAAAACACGTAAATTTAATGATGCAAACATAAAGTAGACATATTGTATATGTGAATAAAAATAAAAATTATTTGGAAAATCCATTTTCCTTACAAGCAGAGAGCTTCAAAGTTAGAAAAATGCAAAATTTTCAAATTTTTCATCAAATTTGGGGATTTTTCACCAAGAAAGGATGCAAGATACCACAAAATTTTACCACTATGTTAAAGTAGAATATGTCACGAAAAAACAATCTCGGAATCAGAATGATAACTAAAAGCATTCCAGAGTTATTAATGTTTAAAGTGACAGTGGTCAGATGTGCAAAAAATGGCCGGGTGCTAAGGTGTAAAATGGCTGGGTCCTTAAGGGGTTAAAGGAGTACTCAACAATAGGAAAATTGTACTCCATACTGGTAGCAGTAAAAAAAAAATAGAGGTACATACCTTCTTTCGCTCCCCCGATGCCTCCGGTAACTCGCTCCGGTCTCCGCCGCAATCCTCTTCCTGGTTGCCGGTGGTCGGTGAGTCATACTGCGCACAGCCAATCACTGGCTGCAGCGAAGTCCCGACTCTGCCAGCGATAGGTTGAGCTGCAGTGTGACGTTTTCGGCCCCGGCAGCAGGTGCCGGGGAGGAAAACGTCACACTGCCGCTCAGCCTATCGCCGACCGAGTCGGGACTTCACTGCGGCCGGTGATTGGCTGAGCGCAGTATGACTTGCTGACCACAGGCAACCAGGAAGAGGATCGCGGCGGAGACCGGAGCAGGTTACCAGAGGCATCGGGGGGAGCGAAAGAAGGTATGTACCTGTTTATTTTTTTTACTGCTGGCAGTATGGAGTACAATTTTCCTATTCTGGAGTACTCCTTTAAGGAGATGTCTCATACTTGAAATTACAGAAAAACGTGATCGCAGGGGGGCGATCCACTATAGAGGTAGCCAGAGGACTTACCTCTGCTTCCTGCTGTCCCATGGCTCTGTCATTGATAGAGCCTGGCTGGACTAGGCTCTATCAATGGATCGCAGAGCTCACAGGTCAATGAGTTCAATAGAACTCTATTCATCTGTATGAGGAATCTAATGATTCCTCCTAAAAGTCTAATAAAGTGTATAAAAAAAAAGTTTTAATAAAAGAAAAAAAACACACATTAACCCTTCCATGTTAAAAGTTCAAATGAACCCCTTTTGCTATATAAAAACATGCAAACATAATTAACCCCTTAAGGACCAGGCCATTTTATACCTTAAGGACCGGAGCGTTTTTTGCAATTCTGACCACTGTCACTTTAAACATTAATAACTCTGGAATGCTTTTAGTTATCATTCTGATTCCGAGATTGTTTTTTCGTGACATATTCTACTTTAACTTAGTGGTAAAATTTTATGGTAACTTGCATCCTTTCTTGGTGAAAAATCCCAAAATTTGATGAAAAAAATGAAAATTTTGAATTTTTCTAACTTTGAAGCTCTCTGCTTGTAAGGAAAATGGATATTCAAAATAAAACATTTTTGGGTTCACATATACAATATGTCTACTTTATGTTTGCATCATAAAATTTATGAGTTTTTACTTTTGGAAGACACCAGAGGGCTTCAAAGTTCAGCAGCAATTTGGAATTTTTTCACAAAATTTTCAAACTCGCTATTTTTCATGGACCAGTTCAGGTTTGAAGTGGATTTGAAGGGTCTTCATATTAGAAATACCCCATAAATGACCCCATTATAAAAACTACACCCCCCAAAGTATTCAAAATTACATTCAGTAAGTGTATTAACCCTTTAGGTGTTTCACAGGAATAGCAGAAAAGTGAAGGAGAAAATTCACAATCTTCATTTTTTACACTCGCATGTTCTTGTAGACCCAATTTTTGAATTTTTACAAGGGGTAAAAAGGAGAAAATTGTTACTTGTATTTGAAACCCAATTTCTCTCGAGTAAGCACATACCTCATATGTCTGTTAATTGTTCGGCGGGCGCAGTAGAGGGCTCAGAAGGGAAGGAGCGTCAAATGGTTTTTGGGGGGCATGTCACCTTTAGGAAGCCCCTATGGTGCCAGGACAGAAAAAAAAAACACATGGCATACCATTTTGGAAACTAGACCCCTCAGGGAACGTAACAAGGGGTAAAGTGAACCTTAATACCCCACAGGTGATTCACGACTTTTGCATATGTAAAAAAAAAAAAAAATGTTTTACCTAAAATGCTTGGTTTCACAAAAATGTTACATTTTTAAAAAGGGTAATAGCAGAAAATACCCCCCAAAATTTGAAGCCCAATTTCTCCCGAGTACGGCGATACCCCATATGTGACCCTAAACTGTTGCCTTGAAATACGACAGGGCTCCAAAGTGAGAGCGCCATGCGCATTTGAGGCCTAAATTAAGGATTGCATAGGGGTGGACATAGGGGTATTCTACGCCAGTGATTCCCAAATAGGGTGCCTCCAGCTGTTGTAAAAGTCCCAGCATGCCTGGACAGTCAGTGGCTATCTGGTAATACTGGGAGTAGTTGTTTTGCAACAGCTGGAGGCTCCGTTTTGGAAACAGTGGCGTACCAGACGTTTTTCATTTTTATTGGGGAGGGGAGGGGGGCTGTGTTGGGGTATGTGTATATGTAGTGTTTTTTACTTTTTATTTTATTGTGTGTTAGTGTAGTGTTTTTAGGGTACAGTCGCACGGGCGGGGGTTCACAGTAGTTTCTCGCTGGCAATTTGAGCAGCGGCAGAAAATTTGCCTCAGCTCAAACTTGCAGCCGGATACTTACTGTAATCTTCCGCCCATGTGAGTGTACCCTGTACATTCACATTGGGGGGGGGGGGGGGGGGGGGAACATCCAGCTGTTGCAAAACTACAACTCCCAGCATGTACGGTCTATCAGTGCATGCTGGGAGTTGTAGTTTTGCAACAGCTGGAGACACACAGGTTGTGAAACACAGAGTTTGGCAACAAACTCAGTGTTTTGCAACCAGTGTGCCTTCAGCTGTTGCAAAAGCTACAACCCCCAGCATGTACGGACAGCGGAAGGGCATGCTGGGTGTTGTAGTTATGCAACAGCCGGAGGCATACTACTTTGGCTGGGGATGCTGGGGATTGTAGTTATGCAACAGCTGAAGACACACTGGTTTGCTACTTAACTCAGTGTGCCTTCAGCTGTTGCAAAACTACAACTCTCAGCAGTCACCGACAGCCAACGGGCATGCTGGGAGTTGTAGTTATGCAACCAGCAGATGCACCACTACAACTCCCAGCATGCACTTAAGCTGTTTGTGCAAGCTGGAAGTTGTAGTTACACAACAGCTGAAGGTACACTTTTCCATAGAAAGAATGTGCCTCCAGCTGTTGCAAAACCATAAGTCCCAGCATGCCCATAAGTGCATGCTGGGAGTTGTGGTGGTCTGCCTCCTCCTGTTGCATAACTACAGCTCCCAGCATGCCGTCAGGATGGCCGCACAGGTCAGTCCCGCCGCCGCCGCCGTCGTCGCTCCTGGGGCCCCGATCCCAGCATTAACGCCGGGGATCGGGGTCCCCAGCACCAGGGGTGCACGTCCCGCACCCGCTCACGTCCTCCGGAAGAGTGGCGGAGCGGGTGTGGGTAGTGACACCCGCAGCAGGCGCCCTGATTGGTCGGCCGGTAATCCGGCCGACGAATCAGGGCGATCGTGAGGTGGCACCAGTGCCACCTCACCCCTGCAGGCTCTGGCTGTTCGGGGCCGTCTCTGACGGCCCCGATCAGCCAGTAATTCCGGGTCACCGGGTCACTGGAGACCCGATTGACCCGGAATCGCCGCAGATCGCTGGACTGAATTGTCCAGCGATCTGCGGCCATCGCCGACATGGGGGGGCATAATGACCCCCCTGGGCGATATGCCGCGATGCCTGCTGAACGATTTCAGCAGGCATCGGGCACCGGCTCCCCTCCGGCTAGCGGCAGGGGGCCGGGAAAGGACAGGACGTACTCCTACGTCCTCGGTCCTTAAGGACTCGGAAACGGGGGCGTAGGAGTACGTCCATTGTCCTTAAGGGGTTAAAATAAACATTTCATATCGCTTCGTGCATAATTGTACAACCTATTAAAATATAACATTATGTATCCCGTACGGTAAATGTAAAAAAAAAAAAAAAAAAAAAAACACAGAATTGCAATTTTTATAATATCCCCAGAAAAAAAGTTAAAAAGCGATTAAAAAGTCAGATCAATATCAAAATGGTACCGATACAAAAAACAGATTATGGCGCAAAAAATTAGCCCTCATACAGCCTGGTTCAGAATTTTTTTTAAATTACTAAAACATGACTTAAATTATACAAATCTGGTATTGCTGTAATCAGGCAGCCTAAAGTATGAAACTAACATGTTATCTGAGCACAAGGTAAATGGCGTTGAAAAGAAAACCACCAAATCTGCAAAATTATCTTTTACTATTTCAATTTCACTTCACCCAATATATATCTATATATCAATATATATATATATATATATATATATATATATATATATATATATATATATATATAATATGTATCGCGGTGGGACGGTCCAAGCTATTTGACCGCCGGCGGAGACAAATTTGCGAGCTAAGTGCCTCACTATTTCATAGTTTCACATTTGCAACTATTACAGCATAGCAGTATAGCTCTCCATGTTTTAACTGCATATTCATGTTGCACCTATATCTTTGTGCTGGCAGTGTGCTGCTGCATTCTTCTGTTGCTATATATATATATATATATATATATATATATATATATATATATATAAATTTATTTTTTTTTTGGTCCAGAGAATATGTTATGGAACAATTAAAAGGTATCATTATAGTAGGTAGTTATGGCTATTATAGGGTGAGGAGGAAATAGTGAGAGCGTAAAAGCGAAAATAGGCCCGGACAAGTGGATCGTCATGAGGGACAAGTAGATTTTGCTCAGTTTTAGTCCCGTGGACAAGCAGTTTTTTTTATAAAATGTCCACACCCCTGCCTCTTGTAATATTTGTGATCCTGTAGATCAACATCAGATACATCTGGCCATCATAATGAAGACCTTCTGGGACAGTCATACTTAACCCAAGGTAAGCATAACCTAAGTGGGTACAGTCCATGGGTCTGCATGTACTGCACTTGACCACTGTGACTTCAGAATCACATGCACAATGTACAGTGCACTATGTGCAATTGCAGAACATCAGATGGGGGAAGTGGAGCAACAATGGTCCTACTATTCAGGGTTTATTTTGCTTTTATCACATTTCTTGTCTGTATGCAATGTTTTAAGGCTCAATCTTTAAAGTCAGCTCCTTGTTTAAATCTAAAGTTTTATGCTTTAGAATAATCCTCCTGAAAATACATCTGGTAAAATCACAAAAAAAGGGAATGACTACAAGGTCAGACTTCCAGGGGGCACAGATGTATTGGGTTGTAGACAGCAGTGTAATAGACATGCCATGTTCTTTTGTAGATGATCAATTGTTTTCACTTGTCTGTCAGAAGACTTTGTACGAGGTGACATGCTAAAGAGTCTGTCTTCAGTGATGCCCTGGCTGGTAAGTATTAGGTCCTTAGAATACAGAGAGATGATCCTGTGACAGGTCTTTAGGGATTATTAATTCCTGGTTGTAAGTCGGACAAAGGGCCTTGAAATGGTGGAGTGACCTGAAGCCATCCCTTTATTACACCCCCTGTAGACCTTATGATGAGGGTGTGTGAATTGTTAGCCTTCTGACTGGTCATAGTCAATGCCCAGACATTGAATTTTACTACGTTTGTGTATATTTGGAGAGGAAAAATGAATTGTAGTATGTGAATCATTTTCTCATATACAAGTGGTAAGATTTGGTGTTCTCTTTATGAGTCTTTATAGAATTATATAAACATAATGTAGGACATAAAAAGACTCACGCAACACGCCCCTAATGTGAATATGATCAATGGACAGAGGCTGTGATGATGGTCATCAGGCGTCATGGGGGTTTGTATTGTGGGGCCTTGTAGAGTTTGATTTATTTCCTGCTTCCTTTTACTTCCTAATCACCCCTTTATGTGAAAGATTCAGGTAAACATAGAATATAAGAAAATTTCTATAGATGTTGAAATAATAGAAAGTTCCACAGAAATACTGTTGCCAAACTGGGAAAGATGTATAGCAAACATGGCTTCTAAAACCAGACAATCAAAGGGTTGTTCAGAAAAAGCACCTGACTCATCAAACTCACCGAAACTGAACCATAGATCTTGCAATGTTAAGATTCCATGGGTTTTGCTGTTATTACTACAGATGCTGTTGGACATGTCCGTATAATACAGGGAGGCGCTTAGTGCTTCTGTGAAAGAGCTGTTCTTGCCAATCATTTATATGGATAGAGGTTGTTTGAATAAAGTATAAAAAAATATATAATCTTAAAGGGAGATCTGTCATCTTGATTTGCTGCAGACACAGTTGGATAGCTGATAGGGTATAAAAGCAAACTGTACATTTCCTGGAGCTGATGGCAGTTGACAAATTTTAATATCTCCTTTTTATTTCTCAGTCAAGTGTCAAGGAGGCAGGGCTGAGCTGCTCAAGTGCCACATCCTGGCATGGCTTATTGCTTACCCTCACTTCCCAGCCCCTCTTTAATAGATGTTTTGGCCCTGTAGTAGGGTCTGGGAGGTAAGGGGGAGCGAGAAGACATGTGAGGCTGTGAGCAGCTCAGCCCCACCTTCTTGACACTTGGTGATTTTATAGGTCTGGCAACTACCATCAGCTCCAGGAAAGGTGCAGTTTGCTTTTATACCCTTACAGCTGTCCAGTGGTGTCTACTGCTCTTAGGATCAAACAGAGCTAACATATTCCCTTTTGATAATCAGTAAACAATTACAGTTACATGCAGCTACAGCTTTTACTGCAGTGTTTAACGATAAGGTGTTTTTTTGTGGAAAACAATAGTTTTATGGGGAAAAAAGGAAAAGACTTAAAGTTAAAGAGTACTGGTCATCAAACTAAACTTTTAATATATTGTTCCTTATGTAATTATAAGACACTTAGCTATTTACCTACTGTTAAAATTCTCAACCTTTTATGTTTTTAAAGTGATTGAAAAAAACAGCCACTAGGTGGCTGTGTTCTGTTTCCTGCCGCAAGTCAGTTAGTTTGGTCTCCTCCTGGCCTGGCAGGAGACCAAACTCAGGTATTGTGTGTGTGGGGCATGGAGAGGCACAGCTCTCGCAGGCTTCAGTGACGTTGTGCCTGCTGGTGAACGCCCACTTTCTCTTGCTGGGAGCTCACACAATGTGGTGCAAGGGGAAAGGTATGATACAGAGCTTTTTAAAGCTTGGAAAACATTTTTAGGGCAGGAGGGGTGTTAGGAGTAGTTAGGGAATATAATGTTAAGAAAATATGGTTTGATGACAGGTTCTGTTTAAATGAATGATTGTACTCTATATAGGGATTTTAAAAGACCTTTATAATACACAATCATGATATCACACTTCATGATTGAACAGTTTTTGGTCATTGTCATGTCGTTCAAGGTGTGGTTTCCATTTACTTTGTCAGGTGAAATTCATATATATAAAAATAAAACAACATTTGTGTGCATGTTCCAGCATAACTTCGAA
Source organism: Hyla sarda (assembly GCF_029499605.1). Classification (NCBI taxonomy): domain Eukaryota; kingdom Metazoa; phylum Chordata; class Amphibia; order Anura; family Hylidae; genus Hyla; species Hyla sarda. The sequence goes on along the minus strand of NC_079193.1, from coordinate 86,725,840 downwards.
ATTACTGGGGATATTTTGATTAAACTTAGTACACATGTTACTTATTTCCATGCAAGTCAATAGGGGCTTCAGTACATCTTATGGTCACATTACCTTTGGGCTGCAGAGATGGCCCGGGACTGTCCAGCAAGCAGGTGCAGAGAATAGAAAGTAGGGGGGGGGGGGGGGAATAGGAGGATGAGTGTGTCATTGTTGTTTTTCCTCTCCCACAAAGTTAAATGGTCACTGTCAGATTCAAAAATTGTTTGTTTTATACATCTTGGCATCTTATACATCTTGGCAAAACATTAACCTTTCTGATATACCGTATTTATCGTATAACACGCACTTTTTAGGCTAAAATTTTTAGCCTAAAGTCTATGTGCGTGTTATACGCCGATACCGCCCCAGGAAAGGCAGGGGGAGAGAGGCCATCGCTGCCCGCTTCTCTCCCCCTGCCTTCCCTGGGGTCTAGAGCCCTGCTGCCAGCCCTTCTCACCCCCTGGCTATCGGCGTCGCTGCCCGTTCTGTCCCCCTGACTATCGGTACCGGCGTCGATAGCCAGGGGGAGAGAAGGGGCAGCGGCACCCATTGCCGGCGCCGCTGCCCCGTTGCCTCCCACCATCCCCGGTGGCATAATTACCTGGGTCGGCTCCGCGCTGCTACAGGCCTCCGGTGTGCGTCCCCGGCGTCGTTGCTATGCGCTGCACGGCGTGGCGCATGACGTCAGTGCGCCACGCCGTGCATAGCAACGACGCAGGGGACGCACACCGGAGGCCTGGAGCAGCACGGACCCGACCCAGGTAATTATGCCACCGGGGATGGGGGGAGGCAACGGGGCAGCGGCGCCGGCAATGGGTGCCGCTACCCCTTCTCTCCCCCTGGCTATCGGCGCCGCTTCTCTCCCCCTGGCTATCGGCGCCGGCACCGATAGTCAGGGGGACAGAACAGGCAGCGGCGCCGATAGCCAGGGGGAGAGAAGGGCCGGCAGCAGGGCTCTAGACCCCAGGAAAGGCAGGGGGAGAGAAGCGGGCAGCGACGGCCTCTCTCCCCCTGCCTTTCCTGGGGGTGTATCGGGGTATACACGCGCACACACGCACCCTCATTTTACCATGGATATTTGGGTAAAAAACTTTTTTTACCCAAATATCCTTGTTAAAATGAGGGTGCGTGTTATAGGCCGGTGCGTGGTATACCCCGATAAATACGGTACTTCATGAGAAAATTTTATTTCCTTTTTATAGAAATCATGGCTTTGTCTGATCTGAAGCACAGGCATAGACAAAGTCCAGTAAGTGAGGGTGGGCTAGCACTCCTCTGTGCTCTCTCCTGTCTGATAGCACTCCTCTGTGCTCTCTCCTGTCTGATGGTACTCCTCTGTGTTCTTTCCTGTCTGATAGGACTCATCTGTGCTCTCTTCTGTCTGATAGGACTCCTCTGTGCCCTCTCCTGTCTGATAGGACTCCCTGTGCTCTCCTGTCCTATTAGACAGAGGAGTGCTAGCCCACCCTCACTTACTGGACTTTGTCCATGCCTGTGCTTCAGCTTGGATTAAGCCATGATTTTATAAGCCATGATTTCTATAAAAAAGGAAATAACATTTTCTTATAAAGTATATTAGAATGGTTGCTATTTTACCAAGATGTACAACAGATAAAAAGTTTTTGTATCTGACAGTGCCCATTTAAAGGGTACCTCTCATCAAAAAAACTTTTGATATATTATAGATTAATGTATGCAGAATAACTTTACAATTGCATGTTAATAAAAAATATGTTTCTTTCTATTTAATTTTCCACTTTGAAGAAATGACCACTAGGGGTCTCCCTACCAGTCCTGGCAGCAAGCCTTTCAGACTCATGCTGGAGTCCTAAACACTACGAGCTGCCAGTCTGCTTTGTTCACAAAGGAGAACACTCAGAGCTGCCTGCCTGCTTTGTTCACAGCCTGTTTGGCTGTGAACAAAGCAGGCTGGCAGCCCTGAGTGTTTAGGACTCCAGCATGAGTCAGAAATGCTTGCTGACAGGACTGATCGGGAAAAATACAATAGAAAGAAGCATATTTTTCATTAACATGCTATTGGAAAGTTATTCAACATTCATTAATCTAAAATATATCAAAAGTTTATTTGATGAGAGGTACCCTTTAAGGTAGGAATACCGGGTGACACCTTGTACTCAGCTAGTAACCAATAAAGTTGCCTAGTCCTTATTCATACACCCATACAGATCTGTGAGCCCCACTGTACCTCCTTGTCTTTTAGTTTCATACTCAGATGTGTGCAGGTTTTGTTTGTAAAAATGTAATTGTGGCATATTTCATGGACATATTCTCAGAACCATTACAGTAATAATACTAATTATTTTTTTATACAGTATATATTATTATGTAAAAAGGCAGATTATACATTATAAATTATGCATTTCTATAAAAGGCATCAGTCTTGGGGGACACGATTATATGGCATCTGTGCACATAGCATCTTATAAAATAAACCTCTATTCTGCTTTACAGGTCAGAACAGATAGCTCTTGTTTCATAATACACACGGCCAGCTGACATTTGCAATGCATTATGTGTAAGCTGTCGCCTCTCTTTCTCACACCATGTTTAAAATTCTCCCACTAGTCTGAAGCGCGTCTCAGTGGCACAGCCTGTGTCTGTATCTTTACATACAGAGCTTGGTTAAGTGGCATGTTCTGTGTCCTAGCAATCCATCTTGTCTTTGAATGTTTTAACAATGCTTTGCGCTTCAGTGGCAGATAAATCCGGCCCTGGCTGCATTCTGTTGCTTTTTCAGCAGAAGCTCGGCTATTGTGATATTTATCTGAATTCAAACAAGGCTAATTAAAGGCCTGCTGACAGTTCTTGTGATCTGACTTTGACTGGAGCTTGATGGTCATTATGG